>NC_043984.1:33445514-33575514 GCF_902150065.1 Myripristis murdjan
CTGAAACATGAAGTTTCGGCTTTTACAACAAAATTGTGGATTCTGGCTTCAGAAAGAAAATAAAACTAAAGACAACAATTTATTTATTTATTATTTATTATTTATTTATTTATTTATTTATTTATTTATTTATTTATTTATTTATTTATTTATTTTTATTTTTTGGAATGGCACTTACATGTTTTTGCAAATAAATGTACAACACTCACATATGAGGAGTTCGTCTAACTGAAGGACTGCTGTTTTTTTTTCAGGATGTTGATATTGTACATTTTTCTTTTCAAATCAACAATTAAAGAAAAGAAAACGGAAGCTCATACTTACATTTTTGAAAAATGTAAAGAAGATAAAAGGAGAGGAGAGAGGAGAGGAAAATGAAGTGAAGGAAGAGAGAACTGAAGAAATGGAAAGAGGAGTAGAGGTGAAGAGGAAAAAAAGAAAAGTGAATGACGCAAGAAAGACAGTAAAAGGAGAAGGAATGGAAAGAAGAAATGAGATGAAAAGGGGAAGAGAATGATTGAAATATAAGAGAAGAGAGATGGGAAAATGGGACAGCAGAGATGAAAAGAGAAAAGATGAAAAGAAGAAAAGATGAAAAGAAGAAAGAAGAGAAGAAGGGATGGAAAGGGTTTGCGGAGGAGGAGGTGACTAAGGTTGTCTGTCAGTCTATTTGATATTGAACAAATGTAAGTGTGACTGTGTGTGTATGTGTGGTACACACACCCACACACCCACACACACACACACACACACACACACACACACACACACACACACACACTCACACATACTTTGCAAACCACAAACCCCTCCATAAAGGGAATTCTTGTCAAGCAGCATTTGGTTCCTGTGTGTGCGTTTATGTGTGTGTGTGTGTGTGTGTGTGTGTGTGTGTGTGTGTGTGTTTGTGTGTGTGTGTGTGTGTGTGTGTGTGTGAGTGAATGGGTGGATTTTATTTACGTTTAGCACTTACACATCTGTAGGAATACAACAGCTCAATCTCACCATCCGTTAACGGGTAACCCACCCAACCCACACCCAACACACACACCCACACACACACACACACACACACACACACACACACACCCAACACACACACACACACACACACGCCCCGAGTCCCCTAACTCAAACTGGAAACCCACTTTCACTTCTGTATTTGATTTCCCATCAGCGTATCTGCTCTTACAATAAGACAGAGGTGTGTGTGTGTGTGTGTGTGTGTGTGTGTGCATGTGTGTGTGTGTGTGTGTGTGTGTGCAGGGGTCTCTGTGCAGACTTCCTCTTTTCGGTGAAGGCTCTTGTGTTTCAACTGAAGTTTCACAGCAGCCGCCTGATAAATAATCAACTCCGACACACAGCAGCAGAAAAACCACAAGATCAACTCAAGTAAACAAAATGTCACTGAACCAAAAACTAAAGATTCCTAAACCAAAAGCTAACTGTGGTTTTTGGTTTACTGTCAGGAAACCAGAAACTTCCCTAAACTTCCCTAAACTAAACTAAACTAAACCAACCATTTTATATTGGGTTTTTTTTTGTTTGTTTGTTTGTTTGTTTGTTTTTTTGGCTATTGTTTTATATTTACTTTACTGTATACTGTATACAGTTTTGAGTTGACACGTTACTTATTTATTTTTATTTTTTGATTATTTTGGAAGCAGTTGTTACTGTGAAAAAAGATGCTTGTTTTCTGTTTTGAGCTTTGCAGTGGAAAATGCAACGTTTTGTGTTAAGTATGTTATTGTGTTGCTGCTGATCTGAAAGCATGTGCATATGATGGAAATGTGTATCCTTTTGTCATCAGAGTTACATTTTGACAAAGGATTTTTAAGTTTTGATGACAGTGTTTCAGTTTGCCATGAATGTGAATGGTTTATTTCCAGGTGTTGTGTCTTTTTTGCTTGTGTTTAGAGGTTTGGCACAGTGAGCAAAGCATTTGCAAAATGAGTTCAAGCAATAAAAAAAAAAAAAAAAAAAAAAAAAAAAAAAAAGCTGTAAACTGAACTAAACTAAACTTAACCAAAGACTTCCTTAAACTAAACTAAACTAAACCTAAAACTTCCTCAAACTAAACTAAACTAAACCAAAAACTAAACTAAACTAAACTAAACCAAACTGAACCAAAAACTTCCTAAAACTAAACTAAACTAAACCAAAAACTTACTTAAACTAAACTAAACTAAACTAAACTAAACCAAACTGAACCAAAAACTTCCTAAAACTAAACTAAACTAAACCAAAAACTTCCTTAAACTAAACTAAACTAAACCAAAAACTAAACTAAACTAAACTAAACTAAACCAAACTGAACCAAAAACTTCCTAAAACTAAACTAAACTATACCAAACGGAACCAAAAACTTCCTAAAACTAAACTAAACTAAACAAAAAACTTCCTTAAACTAAACTAAACCAAACTAAACCAAAAACTTCCTTAAATTAAACTAAACCAAACTAAACCAAAAACTTCCTTAAACTGAACTGAACTAAACTAAACTAAACTAAACCAAAAACTTCCTTAAACCAAACTAATCCAAAGTAAAATAAACCAAACCAAACTAAACCAAAAACTTCCTTAAACTAAACTAAACTAAACCAAACTAAACCAAAAACGTCCTTAAACTAAACTTAACTAAACTAAACTAAACCAAACCAAAAACTTCCTTAAACTGAACTTAACTGAACTAAACTAAACCAAAAAATTCCTTAAACTAAACTAAACCAAACTAAACCAAAAACGTCCTTGAACTGAACTAAACTAATCTAAACTAAACCAAACTAAACCAAAAACTTCCTTAAACTGAACTAAACTAATCTAAACTAAACCAAACTAAACCAAAAACCTCCTTAAACTGAACTTAACTAAACCAAACTAAACCAAAAACTTCCTTAAACTGAACTAAACTAATCTAAACTAAACCAAACTAAACCAAAAACTTCCTTAAACTAAACTAAACCAAACTAAACCAAAAACATTCTTAAACTGAACTAAACTAATCTAAACTAAACTAAACTAGACCAAAAACTTCCTTAAACTAAACTAAATTAAACCAAAAACGTCCTTAATCTAAACTAAACTAAACTAAACCTAAAATTTCCTTAAACTAAACTAAACTAAAAACTTCCTTAAACTAAATTAAACTAAACTAAACCTAAAACTTCCTTTAACTAAACTAAACTGAACTAAACCAAAAACTTCCTTAAACTGAACTAATCTAAACTAAACCAAAAACTTCCTTAAACTAAACTAATCTAAACTAAACCAAAAACTTCCTTAAACTAAACTAAACTAAACTAAACCAAAAACTTGCTTAAACTAAACTAAACTAAACTAAATCAAAAACTTGCTTAAACTAAACTAAACTAAACTAAACTAAACCAAAACTTAAATGTTACTAAATGTTACAAAGCCAAAAGTCAATCATTAGCTTCATGTGTGCGGTCGATTCGTTGTGATTAACTTTATTCACCACTGACTGAACTGATCTGCCCATTCAGCAGCTTGAAGTGTGTGTGTGTGTGTGTGTGTGTGTATGTTTGCAGCACCAGACACCAGAGTCTGCAGCCTAGACATCAGCCTGGCTATGTGTGTGTGTGTGAAGCTCAACTAAACCAAACTTAACTAGACCGGTGAACCCCCTGTACAATGTAAAGGTCATTTTCACCTTTGAACAAGCAAAACATTGCACCTTGTAGCTTCCTGTGTCCTCCTCTGACACTCAAACCACACAGACTTCCTCCTCGCCGTGTTTAATGAAGTTTACAGGAAACGTCAACCACCGCTAACCGATAAAATCTGCTCATTCAGGCAGAACATGTTTAGCTTTCACCCACCAGGGAAAAAGTGCTCATGGCAGTGCATTCCCTTAAAAATCTTAAAGTCTTAACGCTTGTGTACGTAACTTTTTTTTTTGAGAATTTTGACAAATCATCGTCATCAAACAGAGACCGATCCAAATCAAATGCAGTGCGGAAAAAATCCGTTCCTCTGAGCTGATCCTGGGGCTGTGATCTCATTTGTGAAACAACCAGTCGTGTGCAGGAAATGCCACAATCTCAGTCCGATCACACCTCGGGCACACGCACGCGCACCGCCGCCGTGCACGCTCGCTTCCCCTCGAAAATATAGGTCGGCAACCTTTACCTTTAGAGGAGCCATTTCCTCCGTCTTCCACCAAATGAAATTCACCTGGAGCCGCAAAACATGTTTGATAACACCCCTTTTAAAGTTTTATGTACAGTTATGCTAGTTTGTTGCATTTATTAAATTATAGAACAAAAAAAGAGATTACTGTTAGCTTTATTCATATTACAGCACATATTTTAGAGACCCCCCTAATTTCTTGCATCATGTTTTTAGGGGAGCTCATGTCTTATTAACCCTATAAAGCCTGAACTATGAAAGAATTGGCAGCAAATTCCAATTTTTTGAAACTGAACCCTTTATTTAGTCCTATAACAAAATGTAAAAGAAAGAAAATTCAAAATATATGGTATTACACTACACTCTACACTTTCTGTTGTATGAAATATGATATGTACTTGAAGTGTCAATGGTATGGTCCAGGGTGAACAGGGGAAGTGTTCAAAGATATACAACAGTATTTTGGTCAAGTATTGATTAAAATGAAAACAGAATGTGTGAATTGATAATGTGTATCATGTATGATACAAATGGCTTTACAGGGTTAAGGGGAGTTTTTATTGATCAACCAGCTGCTTTATAGTCGACCTGCACTTCAGTTTGCATTTAACCAACCCATCTGACGGTCCAGCTGCTGGACAGAGGAAGGACAGGTATTTTTTCGATTCGAAAAGTGGCAGTCTGGTCGGGTCGGGTCGGGGGTGTTGGGCTGGACAAGACAGAGGACGTCAGGTTAGTCCTTCAATCCATCCTGGGACACCTGTCTGTTTACACCTCTAATACGATGCGGACACAAGTGTCCCAAACCATGCCTGAATGCATCCTGAGGTCCGGTCACTCAGGATGCATCGAGGACGCATCGCTGCTGTTTACCCCTGAACTCAGAGGAGTCAGCATGAATCCGGATTTCTCAGGCCGGATGTTAAAATCAGGCGGGAACAGCCTCGTCGTGTCGACATCGGCGCCTCGCACACGAGCGTGCACGAGGGTGGGAGGGGCCTGGAGGACAGGAAGGTCCTGCTGAACCTCAGGTGGGTGTTTGAGCTGGCTCGCTCCAACCTGGTGGCTTAAGGCTTCACCCAAAGCAGCTTTCAGCAAAGTGGCCTTGCCTCGTGTCGCTCTGCTGACACACAGATGACCCGCCCACTTCAAAAAGGGGAAACCACCGTTTGA
Organism: Myripristis murdjan; assembly: GCF_902150065.1. Classification (NCBI taxonomy): domain Eukaryota; kingdom Metazoa; phylum Chordata; class Actinopteri; order Holocentriformes; family Holocentridae; genus Myripristis; species Myripristis murdjan. The sequence goes on from NC_043984.1 coordinate 33,450,837, forward strand.
CAAATGCCTCCCTCCCCCAGTGTGACAACGTGACCGAGCTGCTGGGGGGGGACATCTGTGTGTGTGTGAGTGTGTGGGTGTGAGCATGTGTGTGTGTGACGACCTTAAACTTTACCTCAGTTCTTCCCCAAAGTGTGAGGCCGACAGATGGTTGATGCTTTTAGCTGCTTGAGCAGACAAGTGCAGCCCGATGCGATGACCCCGTCACCGAGCCCCCGAATTATGTGTTTAATCAATGGAGTCTAATTTTTTCAATTACTCACATTCATTTAATTCATTTTTATTCTATTCATTTAAATGCTATTATTTTATCATTATATCAATGATATATGTTTTATATGTATATAGATATCAATTTTTTGGGGTTTAAGGCAATTTTCTTGTCGTTGAATTTTAATTCTATAATCCTAAGATGAATGAATATACATTATTAAACTTTTTCGGGGCTAATTATATGGTTATTTATGGTGTTTTTTTTTCCTAACTTGAATTTCTTGCACTTTATATTTAAACTTGCAGTAAACAATTTCATAAACTATTAACAGTCCTGAAACTAAACTTTATGGAGACGTTTGTGCCCCTAATTATATAATTTGACCTCTGACAATTTTACATAGTGCACCTTTAATTAAAGGTTAAGTGAAACAGCTTCAATACTGACTGCTGTAATATATTCCACAGCTACAATTCTTTCTATATTAACAATGTTAGGAGATATTTGCAATTTTTTCCTTCGTCTTGCTGTATTTTCCAACAGACACCATGTTAATGTGTCAGGTCGGTCCCAGTAAAGAAGAGAGCAATTAATTTATTTTATTTTGGGGTTTTCTCTCGGCTCTCCCGGCATTCTTGAACGCATCTCAGCATGAACAAGCTGAATTATTTTTTTCAAAAAATAAAAGTTTTTATCTGGATGTAATCACTCTGATGCAGCTCTGCAAAATGCAACTGCCAGCTTCCTGTTCACACCTTCACCTGAATGCATCACACGTCTGCGGGGTCGTGAGCTGTTGTCTGTGCTGGTTGGAACTGGATGGAAATTTAGAAAAACTGATTAAAAAAAAAAAAGTCTTGAATCATAGAGCATGTGGCAGAAACTGGTCACAGTTATCGTTACAGGAACAGAAAATGTAAAAACTGGACCATAAACTCAAATCACAGTGGAATTGTCCTTTAAGTCTATAAAAACCACTCAATACGACCGACTGTGGGGCTTTGCACTTCGCACAAAAAGACTGTAAAATCTTTATGCTAATTTTATTTTACTGTCTATCTTGTCTGTTTAATGTCTTTTAAACCAAAACACGTCCGGGTCTCTGAATCTCTTAAAAACCAGCCTGGAAAGTCCTTGAAAGTCTTGAATTTGATGTGCAGGTGAGAGCGGGAAACCTGGATTTGTCAGATTTTGTATCTTTGGAAACCTTTGGATCTCCACTAGGATTTCAAATAAAAATGATTTAAAAAACTGTAATGATAAATCCAGTGATGGGAGCGTGCGAGCTGAAGTGGCTGAGAGCGGTTTTATCGCCGCAGTTTGTACATTTTGACAAGTTAAAGGGCCAAATTGAAACGAGAGGCTCAGTGGTTATTAATCCGGCGCCTGTTGGAGACTCATCCATCCTGATGTTTTATCATCACAATAAACTCATGAATATTAAACCCTGTAATAAATGATAAATCTTCAGTATTATGGCTCAAACTTGGAAGCTTTTTGGCCTCAACTGCGTCTTCCACTAAATCACCGAATGTTTTTTCCATTCAGATTTATCACTATCATCATCTGTTTTTATTATTATTTTTTTGATATATCTGTTTATTTTATCACTTCTGTTTATTTGCTTCGGCTGTTTTGAGCGTTTTCCTCCTGTTGGTGACCATAAACAAACCTCTGATTCACAGGATGAGAGGGAACAAAGTACGAGCCTGGTACATTGAGGCGTAAAAATTTGAGCAGGAAAATAAAATAAAACAAAAATAGAAAGAAATGCAAACAAGAGCTCGGAAGAAAAACTGAATCAAGACGAAAGAAGAAATGATCAAATCAGCTTCATCATATCAGACAGTGCTCAGATATTTGTGTGTTCAGGGAAAAGTGGTTGAAATATTGATGCATTATTTTATTCAAGGTTCCCAGACCATTATCACCACAAGAAACCAGTGATGTCACATTTTCTTTTTTCTTTTTTTTACTCTCTCGCTTCTCCTTTCCCCTGTTCTCCCCACTCAGGCTGCAGCAAACGGAGGTGAGGGGCTCTGGGGGATTTGGAGGGTTTTTTTCTTTCTTTCTTTCTTTCTTTCTTTCTTTTTTTGGCGTGAAGCGACCTGCCAAATTGCTCGCTGCTGTTGTTTTTGAAGTCTGCGTGTCTGTTTGTTTCCTGGAAGTTGTAAAACAGCTCAGGAGAATTTACAACCAGCTGAGCACAACTGGCCAGAGAGGAGAGAGGCCGTCCCAGGCCGAGGAGACGCTCACCGCTTCCCTCTGCCTCGGTTTTCCTGCAGGACGACGAGAGGAGTCGCACCGATGCTGTTGTGGCTGAAACACACCGTCTCCTTACAGTACCGGCATGTTAAAACACAATCTTTATTGTGTTTTTTCATGCAAAATTCTTCATCAAATGTCAAGGATTCCTTGTTTCCGCTTGCATTTTATTTCTTCGCGGAACAGAAAGTCTGCAAAAACAGCATTTAGCAATTTACCAAACCAAAAGTGTGCTTGCATTTCTATTTTTTCTTGTCTATATGATAATTTGCAAACTCCACATTTCATTACAAGCCATTTACTCCATTCACTCCATTACCCAGCACCTTAACTGTTTTTTATTTAGTATACATCACCCAGCACCTTAACTGTTTATTTATTATTTATTATCTATATATTACATCCTAGGTTAATTTACATTCACTCTGTTTTTCAGTCTGGAGGGGAAGTGGTGATTCCTTAAGAGGCCGAATCAAGTCGGTTAGTTCCTGAATCCCAGTACCCGGCGTCGGGTTCTGCCACTTGGTTCTTGGTTTCGTGGTTTCATACTAACTCTCCTTATCTATGCAATCATGTATATACTTAATTCCATCTGTATATTTCATTTTCATATTCATTCATGTATATTTTTAGTTTTTAGTCTTTATAGTCTTTATTGTATATATTTAGCCTTTATTCTATTTTATTTAACTTTATTATATGCTTCTACTGTTGCTGCTGGAACACCAGAATTTCCCTGGTTGGGATCAATAAAGTATATCTATCTATCTATCTATCTATATATCTATCTATCTATTTAACCTTCGCGTCATTAGATTCAGGTTCAGAGCTTCTCGTAGACAACCAGTGTAGGATTGAGCATTTGTACAAGCAGCATGTCATCAAACTGCATGACGTCCATCACATCCGCCAGGTCAAATCAGTGTAACCTGAACACACTTAACCTATAAGCAGCTAAATCATTAAATCACAGTGTCAGGACAAAGGATGGAAAAATATCCCGATGTCCCTGAAGTGATCATGCATGACAGAAAACAACTACTTTGATCGTGTTGGAGTCTTTTTTTTTTTTTTTACAGGAGGAGGCCGGGGTTTACTGGAGAGACATGCGGTGTCTTCCAGGAGGACGTGACGAGCTGGACGGCCCGTCTCTCTGTTTCCAGGAGCTCGTCTCCGTGGTATTTTGGCCCGAGGAGACGAGCACATCACAGACTCGTGCGGACGCAAAGCTGGAAAATGAACTACCGTGACGTAAAACAGGGATCAGCCGAAACTTGCGGTCCCACTGGAAGTGTCCTTTAAATAAAAAAAAAAGGTCATGAAAATAAAAGAAAGTGGGTCAGATTCAAATTTCAGAGCCCAAAACCAAAATTACCCGACAAATGCGGAGACGTTCAGAGCTGTAATTTTCCTATAAAGCCAAACAAAAGACTGCGAGTTATTCTGGGTGTGGCGGCTTAGCTTGTAATCTGACTGAGAATAATGCAGAGCCTGAGGCATCACACACACATACACACACACACTCCATGCTGGAATGTCTTCCTCCAGTCGACGTCCTGTTACTTTGTTCACAGTAAAACTCAGTAGCGGTGAAAATGTGGGATTTACAGTGACGTTGGTCGTAAAACTTGTCGAGTTAATTTTTTTTCACTGAGCCATGTTCTCAGCAGAATTATTGCAGTTTTGTATTTTTTTTTTTTATCTTAATTTTCCACTCAGTTCAGTTTCAGTTTAGTTTCCAGAGTCGGTTTGCTCATTTCAGTTTAGTTTTTATCGTTTAAAAATGTTTAGTTTTAGTTATTATTAGTTTCAGTATTAGTTTTAGGTTGTTTTTTTTATTCTAATCTGAGCCGCTGTTTGTCAGAACAGGTACTGACCCTGTGAAGGCGGTGTCCACGTCCCAGTCTCAATAAACATCAGCACCAACACACACTCCTGCTGCTTGTGACCAAACTGACCAACAGCAGCACTGAACACATTCACTGTACACTTTTATTTTATTTTAATTTAGTTTTGCAAGCGTGTGATATTGTTTCGGTCAATTTTTTCTTTTTTGTAAAGTCTAGTTTTTCTATTTATTTCAGTTAAATCAGTTCAGTTAAATGTTTTTTCACACCTACTTTTAGTTTTTAGGTCAGTTTTAGTGAACTATTAAAACCATTAAAATGTGTCTTGTGGACGGTTCAGGTGTTCAGGTGGGACTGAACGCAGGACCCACTGAGCTCAGGCGGCTCAGCCCACGCTCAGAACTCGTCTGGGTCACTTTCTTTTGGCGGTGTGTCCATGAACGTGTCCTGGGACTCTGACGTCCTCTGTGTAAGAGAAAGTACAGTGGTCCCTCGTTTATCGCGGGGGTTACGTTCTAAAAATAACCCGCAATAGGCGAAATCCGCGAAGTAGTCAGCTTTATTTTTTACAATTATTCTAGATGTTTTAGGGCTGTAAAACCCCTCACTACACACTTTATACACTTTTCTCAGACAGGCATTAACATTTTCTCACTTTTCTCTTTTGTTTAAACTCTCAAAGTTCAAACCTTCGTAGAAAAATAAGTCCAGTATTATAGAATGAACGCATTCTGTACTGTACAGGAGACACGGCACGGAGGAGATTGATTGACAATGGTATACAGTCCCTTAGCCAATCAGGACGCAGAACACAATGTGCGGGTTCTCCCTTAGCCAATCAGGACGCAGAACACAATGCGCTATAAAGAAAAAAAAAGAAAAAAACATGCAAAATTGCACTAAAAAAAAATCCGCGAAACTGCGAGGCCGCGAAAGGTGAACCGCGTTATAGCGAGGGACCACTGTACTTTCTCTTTTACGCACCAGCAGCATCATATCCAAGAGCAAAACACCAAGAAGAGGCAACAACAACAGGCACCACGCCGACGTCTTTGCAAACTTCTTATTATTCCTGGCAGAACTGAAAAACAACATTTGTAGGGTTTTTCTTCAGTGACACGTTTGTCAGGCCAAAGTGAGCGGGCTGCGGCGCCGTCACAGGGCTTCGCCATCACTCATTGGTCAGAGAGAAACTGAACAGAGCTTACAACCAGGAAGTCCCTGTAGCGACACGGGTGAAAGTTGTACCCTTGTCAATCTAACCTTGTAAAAAAACAAATAAAAATGAAGCGAATCTCCTAGTTATACCAACATTGTTCACGTGAAGCAGCCGTTTCCAGTTGGTCTTGTTGATCTTTTGATATCAAAACACAATAAAACGTCGTCATGGAAACAGGACTCCCATCCGGGCCACGCCGAGCAGAGCCAGGCCGGGGGGCACGGTGTGTGTGTGTGCACGGAAAACAACAAACTTTGTCTCTGCAAAAGTAAACGATGTGTGGGTTCATTTGCATAAACAACAGGGAAGTGAGAGCCCGTGACAAAGCGGTGGCTGGAGACGCCTGTTGATGCCAGGTGTGAACGGGGCCATTCTGACAGGACGGGGCCACCGAGTTCAAACTGGAGTCTTTGAAGTGGAAAATGGCTGGCGTAATCAGTGTGTGTGTGTGTGTGTGTGTGTGTGTGTGTGTGTGTATGTGTGTGTGTGTGTGAGCCTGAGTGAGAGTGGGACAGAGAGTGAGAGAGAGAGAGATAAAGGCTGCAGTGAAACATTTTTGTGCTGAAACAGATTTTGACCGATGTGGCCATTCATATTAAGTCCAAAGGCACCCAGAAAAATAAAATGAACTTAATCTGAATTAAATAAAATTGGCATAAAGCCTTTGTCTGGGCCCAAGCTGGTGCTGTGAGAATCAGATGCAGAGCTCAGTGGCTGCAGCCTCTGGCGTAAACTGGCCCCAAAATGGGACCCACATATGTGCAGGTTGTTGTTTTCAGGGGTTCCATCTGAAAAACAGCACAAACCCCCGGGCTGCTGAAATAATAAATGGTCACTGAGGGGCATGACTCCCTCCCACTCCCTGTGCAATATATATTCTCATGTGCAATTTCATGTGAAGTTACATCCCCCAGTGCAATATATTTATCCCCAGTGCAATATATTTATTTATTGTCACTTTAACTTACTGTATATGTGTTTATTGTTTTTCTTTTTTCTTCACTTGCTGTTTTTGTTTTTAGTCATTTCTCCTTTTATTCTTTCTGTTGAAACACTGGAAATGGAAACAATTTCGTTATGCTTTAGGTGTAATGACAATAAAGATTTCTGATTCTGATTCTGATACATCACTGTGCCCTTGCTCTAAAATCACATATAAAATCACATATAATGGACCTTGAAACTTAATAAAAATTGTGTCTGATCACATTTCCCAGCGGCACCAACATGCACTGAGAATAAAACACCAAAAACACATTTTAAATCCAAGGTGTGCAGGTTGATTCCACTGTTTTCAGGTGAAATGCTGAGCCGCTACACACCAGCATCGCTCACCGTTTTCTGCTGAGTCACATGAGGCCGGGATCGCAGCGATCTGACGTCTGCTGTTGATTCGACCCTTGGCGTATCGACGACGTCGTGCTAAAGGCAGGTTTTGCCGCACACACGTCTCGCTTCACCGCAATTTATCTCTGTACACAAACACATACATGTCATACGTGTAATTTTTCGGCATCTTTTTCTAAAGCGAACCATGCCAGGACTGAAGTCACTGTAACGTTTGTAGAAATTACAATAAATGCTGTAAAATAGCAACAGGAAAAGAGTAAAATTCAAAATGCCGTATCACTGTAGCAGACATGTTTCATTACGCTCAACCAATAAACAGCACATCACTTTAATTTCAACTGTAATAATAAGCAGAAAAAACACACTTTTACATTTTGGGTAAAATGAATGGGGAAATACCATCATTTCAAAAGCGTGTAATTACTTTTAAATTAACAGCATTCTGTCTAAATTACATATTTTGCTTTGGTGTGCATTTAAATTTCCAGTAGAAAACTTTTCTCCATTCAGCAAAAACATACCTGAACCATAACTGTAATATACTGTAAGCAGGTTTATATTACAGCTGTTTTAAAGAAAGTTATTGTAAACAGGTTTACATGTGTTTTTGTCAAGGTAGTTTAACGTAAAGGAAGAGTAAGTTTCACAGCTTTTTTCTTTTTTTTTTTACAGTGTGAATAAATGTCTAATTTGATCATGACAAGCTTTAAAATCGTTCGCCGTCGCACCGGAAGTTCCAGGACAAAGCGAACAAAGATGGCCGCGCGCTTGTTGTCATGAAATTAAGGCAGACCCCCCGCCCCCTCGGCCTGGCGGTTGGCACTCAGTCGATGAGTCACAGTGTTTTCCTGCTCGTGTGGACGGGGGGTCGGGGTTTCCCCCCCGCAGCGCCGTGGTTTCTCCTGCTGCCCTGGTGGCGTGGCAGTTAGCGTCATTAGCAGGGTCGCCCTGTGTCTCGCTCGTGCCTGGGATAAGCTGATCTGTGAAGCCCCGCCCCCGCAGAGCACCTAAAGGTTAAAGGGCCTGTTTGAGCCCCCCTCCTGTCCCCCCGCCCCCTTAACCCCAAGTCTGGGACAACTGACCCTGCCCCCCCTCGTCAGCGGCCCTGCTCATTAGCATCAGCAGTAATATTACCGTGCTTCATCCATTTCACACACACACACACACACACACACACACACACACACACACACACTTTTCCCATGCACATACACAGGTGTGCAAAAACATATGCACATACACACTCACACAGTTTAACAAACAGCTTCTCCTTGACATACACACACATTTTCAGCCTTTGTACACACTGTTGCTCTCTCTCTCTCTCTCTCTCTCTCTCTCTCTCTCACTCACACACACACACATTTACATAGGAGGGGTTTTTAACCACAAAAGAAAAGATATGACTTCTCTTTATGTAGAAAAGCTGTTGTGGGGAAATTATCTACATTCATTTTTCCACTCTCAGAGATGCGGCGCGGGACGTCCCCTCCTGGCTCAGTGAAATTGGGCTGAAAGATCACTCGAACAAAAGATTTGCCCCATTACAATGAAAATGAGTCACAGTTTCCTGGATCATGCAAATCAAATTTATTGCTGAAACTGAGATAGTAAAGTTGAGATTGTCACTCATCTCATGTGTCCCTCCTGTGGCAAACCACCGGTGGGAACGGCAGAGCTGAGCACGGTAAAAAAAAGAAAAAAAAAAAAAAAAGAAAGAAAAAAAAAGCAATCGATGCCCTAGCCTCAATGATAATAAAGTTCATTCACTATAATTAATTCAGGCCCTATTCTGAGAGGTTCTTAAGCAGGAAAATTACAGTCTGAAAAAATATAACTAAAAAAATAACTTTAGAGAAACTCTGATTCATGTATGTTTAAGTTCAACAGTGCAGAGTGTAGAGTAACAACAAAACAAGCTGTAAATATAAATATTTTACTTATGTGCTGTATAATATATAAACAGCTGTACTGTAAGTTCAGCTCAAGAGAAAATGGTGAAATCATGTTGTGTTTCTGGACGTTGGGCAGCACTTCTCCATCTGTGAAGAACAAACTATCAACTTTAAACTAGCAGTTAGCCTGACTGGCACTAGATGGCGCTGTTGTGCGGCTTGGCTTATCAAAGATACTAGCTAAACATTACAGAAACATAAATTAATTATAAAAATTAGATCCGTCAGTTTTCTGAAAGTGGGTTGTTCGTGCAACGTCACGGTGATTCGTGCGAGTTCGTGATCTACTAACATTTTTAAGAATTGCACGTACGAGTATTCTCAGAGCGAGCGAAGCTGAGCGCGACTGAAGACGACGTGATGCTTCGTGTTCATTTCATTTTTTTTCCACTGCACTGCCAGATTTAAGGAAAAAGAACGTGCAGGAAGGACACCATAAACACTGTGTGTGCACTCAAACCTGCACACACCGGAGTTTTGGGCTGCAGGCTGATGGGAAAGTGGTAGAAAACAACAGGGAAGGGGGAGTTTACGTGACTTTATTATTATAACATCATTGGTTCAATACACTAAGTCTCCTTAATGACCAGTTTCAATGTGCAAATATGACTTTGTACAAGCATCAGCCTTCATTTGTGGCTGATTGTGGCGGCAGGCGGCAGGCTCGTGCTCATGATTTTCTCTGTACACACACAGATTTGTAGAATCTCCAATCTTGAGTTTTATGCATCTGGCCGCAGGAGAGTAAATATCTCTGGGGACAAAAATATCTCTGTTTATTTGATCAGTTTTTTTATGTCATTGATTTATTTCTGACACTCATCAGCCAGTCACCGCTCGGAGACGTGCCGTGAAATTTCCCAAAAAACATTTATCTTGTGTGTAAGTGAAGACAAGAAGACATTTTCTCTGTATAAAACTCATTTACCAGGCAAATTACAGCCACACACACACACACACACACACACACACACACACAGGAAGACAAACATACACAAGTGTACACAGACAGGCAAACACACCCTCCACAGTTACACTTTCTTAGGATTCCCACTGGCTATGCTGTAGCCAAAAGGCACACACACACACACACACACACACACACACACAGAGTCCAGCTGAGGATCTCGTGCCTGTGACAAAGCTCTGATATAATAACCCCATTATGTTAACTTGACACACACAGACAGGAAACGTCATCGTCGGAGCTGGCCGGCGGCCTGGAGGGAGCTCCTGGCCGCGCACCAGAGCAAAGCCTTCTGGGTAATGGCTTCCAGATGCAGGGATGTAGGCCGGTGACTCATGCAGAGAGAGAGAGAGAGAGAGAGAGAGAGAGAGAGAGAGAGAGAGAGAGAGAGAGAGAGAGAGAGAGAGAGACGAAGACGCGAGCAGAACAGAGGGAGGAGGTGACTCACAGCTGATTGTTGGACGTGGATCTTCACTTCCAGAACAGCAACAACAGCAGCAGCGTGAATCACCTCCAGCAGAGTCCCAGTCCCAGTCCCAGACCCAGACCCAATCCCAGTCCCAGTCCCAGTCCCAGTCCCAGTCCCAGACCCAGTCCCAGACCCAGTCCCAGTCCCAGTCCCAGTCCCAGACCCAGTCCCAGTCCCAGTCCCAGACCCAGTCCCAGACCCAGTCCCAGTCCCAGTCCCAGACCCAGTCCCAGACCCAGTCCCAGTCCCAGTCCCAGTCCCAGACCCAGTCCCAGTCCCAGTCCCAGACCCAGTCCCAGTCCCAGTCCCAGTCCCAGCCCCAGCCCCAGACCCAGTCCCAGTCCCAGACCCAGTCCCAGTCCCAGTCCCAGTCCCAGTCCCAGCCCCAGCCCCAGCCCCAGACCCAGTCCCAGTCCCAGTCCCAGACCCAGTCCCAGTCCCAGTCCCAGTCCCAGTCCCAGACCCAGTCCCAGTCCCAGTCCCAGTCCCAGACCCAGTCCCAGTCCCAGTCCCAGTCCCAGTCCCAGTCCCAGCCCCAGCCCCAGACCCAGTCCCAGTCCCAGACCCAGTCCCAGTCCCAGACCCAGTCCCAGTCCCAGTCCCAGTCCCAGTCCCAGTCCCAGCCCCAGCCCCAGCCCCAGCCCCAGTCCCAGTCCCAGTCCCAGACCCAGTCCCAGTCCCAGACCCAGTCCCAGTCCCAGTCCCAGACCCAGTCCCAGCCCCAGCCCCAGACCCAGTCCCAGACCCAGTCCCAGTCCCAGTCCCAGTCCCAGTCCCAGACCCAGTCCCAGTCCCAGTCCCAGACCCAGTCCCAGACCCAGTCCCAGTCCCAGTCCCAGTCCCAGTCCCAATCCCAGTCCCACTCCCAGTCCCAGTCCCAGACCCAGTCCCAGACCCAGTCCCAGTCCCAATCCCAGTCCCAGTCCAAGTGTCAGTCCCAGCCCCAGTCCCAGCCCCAGTCCCAGACCCAGTCCCAGACCCAGTCCAGTCCCAGTCCCAGTCCCAGTCCCAGTCCCAGTCCCAGTCCCAGCCCCAGTATTTACCTTTATACCTGAAACTGGATTTGTGTTGCTGTTTTGTGTATGTGGATATAATCTGTAGTGAAAGAGGACGGTGACTCTGAGTTACCTTTTTAACGCCAAAACATGAAAAAAAAGTCTCGTTGTTTAGAGGCGTTGGTGTTGCCTCTCATAAAATTAATCATAATCAGCAAAATGTTCTAAAACTGGCCACTGGCGACCAAGAGGTGACTAAAAGGCTTTCTGTTTTTCACTCGTTTTTATTTTTATTTCGTTTTGACTTTTTGTTGTCAATATCAGTTTAGTTTTAATACAGTTTTAAAGCACGCTTGCTAGTTTTTGTTTCGTGAAATTGCTTAGTTTTAGTTTAGTTTTTTATTAGTTTTAGTCTCTTTTTGGTAAAATGGGCAGTTTGGAGCATTTGGGTGTATGGAGCCGGGGTGGTGGTGGTGGATGGGGGTAATACTCCAAAAAAAAAAAAAAAAAAAAAAAAAAAGGAGTCATAAAACTCACACACTTACGAGAAAATGCGTGAAAATTCTGAGATGATGATGATGATGATGATGATGATGATGACGTCTCACATTTATGAGGAAAAACGTGAGAAACAGGCCTGCAGCTGATGACCTCATCAGATTCTCCTCCTGTGGGATTCAGTCCGAAGGAGAAGCTGCTGATCTGAGTCCAGAATCACCGACTTCAGAGTCCAGATGCTGCAGCAGGATTTCCTTCTGACTGAATCCCACAGGAGGAGAAATTTAAAATTTCCGACTTTAATCTCGGAAATTATGTTTTTCTGTCCTGGGAATATCCCCCTCCTCCTCCTCCTCCGGCTCCGTATTTTTTTGTTCTTCCAACAATGGCCCTAACCCTAACCGTCATACATGGTTTCCTAGACTCTCTCTCTCTCTCTCTCCATTCACTGCTGCTGTCTCTCGCCCTCTTTCCATCTCTCTCCTCTGTTTTTCCGTCTTTCCTCCTGTCCTCTCCTTCCCTCCCTTCTTCACTCCTCGCCTCCCTCATCCTTTAATCCTTCCTTCCTTGCTCCCTCCATCCTTCCCTCACTCGTTTTCCGTTTCTCCGTCCAGTCACTCTCGTTATGTAACTCCAGCTGTGTGTGTGTGTGTGTGTGTGTGTGTGTGTGTGTGTGTGTGTGTGTGTGTGTCAGCGATCAGAATGAATGAATCAGACAATGTAGGTCACTAAACCACACTACACACACTCACAGAGTCGGCCACTGTACAGCACACCCACCCACCCACACACACACACACACACACACACACACACACACAGGGTCTGGTCTGTTACATGAACATTTGAGTTGTTGTTTTTGTGCGTGTGTGTGTGTGTGTGTGTGTGTGTGTGTGTGTGTGTGTGTGGTGGTCTGCTGACGACATCATCCACCTCTTTTCCATCAGCTCTTTTTCATGCACACTCTGCCTCATCGGACAAAAATGTCAAATTTCCAATAAAATCCCCCAAAATGTGACAAAAAGTGTTTCTACGAGTGCCTGACTAATCCCAAGAGCGCTATAAAAATAATAAAATAATCCCACTGGTCTCCAAAACGGATCCATTCCAGAATATTTCTTGAATCGGGTGTCATTGTCTTCCGCCTTATTCTGCCTCGTTTCGTCAGATTTACACCAGCTCCCGTCTCCTGTCCTCCTTCGTGCTCAGGGTCCCTCTCCTGTCTGTCGCAAAAGGAGCCACGTGGGATTAACTTTAGATTTGCTGCGCTGTAAATCCAGTCCTGTCCCGGCAGAGACTGTCAGGCTCGGTTTGGTTTGGATTAGTCTGGGTCTGGCTGAAGAATTATTAAGGGTCTAAGTTTAGTGAAAGGAATACTCCAACGTTTTAGGTAAAATCCCCTTTTTCCATCTTAGCCAGGCTGAGACCAGTGGGGTTTGGATCCTTATGGGTAGCATTTTGTGTTAGCTTAGCATAAAGACTTGCAGTCTATGGGAGTCATTAGCCTGGCTCCATCAAAGTGAAAAAATAAACCTTACAGCCACTCTGAAGCTTTAAAAAAAAATAATTTAATTTGTGGTGGAGCTTCCTCTGCCTTCAGCGGTGCAGATCACTGATAGACGGAAGATTAAAAGTGTTCAGTGGTTACAGCGCCACCATCTGACTTCTACTAAAAAATAAAATTAAAAAAAAGCAGAGCTGATGTTTGGCTCGGTGGTTACAGCTCCGGTTTTGCACCAAGTGGTTATGGTTTGTCTTAGTTAAGTCTCCAGGAAATGAATGTAACTTTACGTAAAGTCAGCAAAGGTGACCCAGGTCAGTGTGTGTGTGTGTGTGTGTGTGTGTGTGTGTGCGCGCGTGTGTGTGTGTGTGTTATCAGGCGTCGCCCTGCAGCCTCGTTCATAAAACGAAAAAGTCTTATCTGTCGTTCACTGATGAAAAGCTTTTTTATGGATCTGTTAGCGGGCTCACCCTGACCTACATACCTCACACACACACACACACACACACACAGAACACTCTATTGCTCAATATGGCATTTACTGAAGTACTTGTTTACCTTAATATCACACACACACCCTCTCTTACACACACACACACACACTCTCTCTCTCTCACACACACACACCCTCACACTGCACCCATCCTTGTATTTCTCAATACTGAAGAGACTTATTTGCCTCCTTTATTTTGTAATTTGTCATTTTTCCTCTTCAAAGAATCGAGTTTCACCAAAATAAATCAATAATCCAGTGTGACTCGGTGTGATGTTTTATTTTCATGCAGAGTAAATTATAATCCATGTAAACAGGCCTTTAGCTCTCACTACATATTAAATCACACATTTTCTTTCACTGTCACTGCAGCAGATTTTTAATTTAAGCACTTTAACCTGAGGTGGGACACCAGCGGAGGAACAGGGGGGCGTTTCTTGAAAAAAAATTCATCCTGAAGCCAAACGTGAGCCGAGCTGGACGGCTGCTGTCGGGACAGGCCCGCGGGTCGTTCGCTGTCTTCTGTCAAATCTCCTCTCCAGACGTGCCGCGACGTGAGCGGGACGCCCGTCCCAGCAGAGCGGCCGGCGTGGAGCTCGCAGCGCCTCCAGGCCTAATCCGCACTTTCTGTCCTGAGTTTATTTTATCACATCAGTTGCACACACACACACACACACACACACACACACACACACACACACACACACAAAACCTGTTTCTGTAAGTCATCAGTCTTATCTTCAGAGGCAAAATCTTGTTTTACCTCCAATAAGATAAAAAAAAAAAAAAAATCTGCCCGTTAGGTGAGATAATCCCACTTGTTTCAAATCCGGTTTCACTTGTTGCAGGATGTTTTTTTTTCCTCTGTGAACGTGTAGAAATGTGTTGAAACGAGGCAGAATGAGGCAGAGCAGCCACCAGAAAAATCAAGAAAATGTCACTTGAGTCAAGAAAAATCTGGATAGAAGTGGAATATCATTGGAAACAAGTGGGATTATCTCATCCCACTGGCAGATTTATGAACTCGTTGGAAGAAAAAAACAGATTTTTACACTGAGGAGACTGAAGGACTTTGTAACATGTATTTTTTATGTGTTATTACTATGGCCATCATTATTATGTTCTCCTTGTGAACACAGTCATCCTCAGGGATTTTCTCACTGAATAATCTGAATAATCTGAATAATTCAGTGTTTGAGGATAAAATGTGATTTTGAAATGAACCGTGATGCATAAAAATCTAAATGGATTAACGTTTTGAAATGTTTTGAAAGGAAACCCTTGAAACACTGCAGTACAAGATAACACACACACACACACACACACACACACACACCCTTCCGGCACATGTCCACCTGCTCCACATGTATGCTGGAACACATGGACGGGCTGCAGGTTGCACAACACAGTTACCTGCTCCAACCTCATACTTTGCCCTGAGAAAACACATGCATATCTCTCAACCTGCACAGGTGTGTGTGTGTGTGTGTGTGTGTGTGTGTGTGTGTGTGTGTGTGTGTGTGTGTCTTGTTTGTTAGTGGAATGTTACCAGCTCTGCGCCCTGCTCACTGTTTGGTGTGAGAATCTAAACTTCAGTGCATCACATCTTGTTTGCATGTTTACACCCTGAGGTGGAGTTGAACCCGCATCCTCAGTGGTAGTGCCTTGCTCCTCCCACTGGGAGCACTAACACACACATTATATTGACATTCACTTACACCACGGTCTGGGTGAATGCTGCTTTCTGATTGGCCGGCAGGTGTGTGTGTGTGAAAACCGTGTCTTGCACACTTCGTTTTTCTGAATTTTAACCACCGCTCTAAAACGTGTAACCATGGCAACAGTAAAAAGCGTGTGCTCCTAAACTCGTAAACACGGTAAGTGCGACGTTTTCCGACGAGCGCCTGAAGGCAGCTGTTACTGTGACCGAGTAGGTTTTGTGTGTTTGTACTTTTTTGAGTTTTTTTTAAGTCAGTAATTTTACTTTTGGCCCATTTTCTTCTTTAGTTTTGTCGTTTTCTACATTTTAAATCAGATCCATGACAGAGAACAGATGATCAATGACAGACTGTGGAACCTTTCACAATAAAAGCTCAGTCAGCAAGGATGAGAAGAGGAAACCTGCTTCTACTTTGTTGGATCTACTTTTTGTCATTTTCCAAATTTCACAATAAAAGCTGCACCATGAAAAACTGCAGCGAGGACCATTTAGACTCAACGGGCAAAACAATTTGCAATAAGTGTGGAAATTTGGAATAAGGGGGGAAAATGTTGAGTCTACAGGGTCCTCACTTCAGTTTTAGCGTAATGCCCCTTTAAAAGCATGTAGTGTGCAGCGTGTTCTCTCCTCCTTTTCTAACTGCATGGAAAAGATCCCAGCTAACACAGTTACTGTTTGATAAAAGGAGCTCAGTCACTTTTACTGCCAGGACATTTGACATGAGACACTTTGGACTTTTACTGCAGGAGATTTTTACTGCACTACTTCTACTGCAGTCACATACCAGCAGAGGAACAGTACTTCTACTTCTACTGCAGTCACATACCAGCAGAGGAACAGTACTTCTACTGGAGGTACTTCTACTTTCAAAGTAAAACAGCCTCCTACACAACGGCTTCTTGCTGTTTTCCATCCATTAATATGTTCAAATATATACTAACGTTGTCCTGTCACTTTTACTGATGTTGCTTCACCCATTTTAGGCAGAGAGTGACTGGAAAACCGCATCCAAAAATCTTTTTTTTTTTTTTTTTTTTTTAAAGAAAAGGGGGAAAAAAATCCCAAAAACCCAAATAAAATTTAAGGACAAGAGTAGAATTTGACCATACTATTAAGAATTATGAATGTGTGTGTGTGTAATAAAAACCACAGACAAGCCAACTTTTTTTTTCATTTTTTAATTATAACATTAATATCAAAAAACGACCAAAAAACAAAGTGCTGCTTCGGAAACAACAGAACTCATCGTTTGTTTTTTTCGTCTCAAAATTCAAATGAACAAAAGCAAAAAAAGAAAAAAAAAAACACTAAAATAATTTATTATACATTAATAAACAAATATTTACATATTTTAGAAATCTGTACAGTAAATTTAACCTAATAAAAAATAAAGACAAAATAATAAAAAAATAATAATAAAATAAAATAAAATAAAATAAAATAAAATAATACAATTCCGAAAAAGGCCCAACTGCAGCCAGGTGGAGGTAGGTTTATCATGCTAAAAAATCCTTGGTGCTGTCGCGTTAAAACCTCTCAGGGTGGGAGGCGCTCAACTTCAGGAAGGTGGTCCTTTATGTGCAGAGTTGTGTGCGAAACTCGCCCACAACCCGTTCTACCATAATCAAAAAAAAACAGAGCAGAAACATGACAACAAGAGTGGGGGAACATGCGGTGGGGAACGTTGCGAGGTTTTGACCCGACAGCGACATTAAGAAAAAAAAACATAGACAAGAAAATATCGGACAAGAGCAAGAAAAAGTCCTTAACAAACACAGAACAGCTTTTCTCCATTAGAACACACGAAAAACAAAAAAATAGATATATATTCTCATTATTTCAACCAGGATCTTTCAAGTACACTAATGGAAGAACTCTCATAAAATAGGCTGCATTTTTATTTTTAAGACATCGGACACAAATAAGCAAACGTCTGCTATTTGAAACGTTTTCCTGACAAATAGCACATCAATGGATAAACAAGACTGAGAAGAAACGGCATTAACATTCAACCCCCGTTTATCGATATGTCCCAAACTTCAGATCCAGCCTAAAGTGAACCAATTAGGTATGAGCAAGATATTCCTGATGGACACTTTGCTTTCATTTTCTTTTTTTCGTGTCTGAAATTATACCTGATGTCACAACCCACGTCATGTCCGGAAAAAAACGGATGTATTTAACTGAAAGCAAAAACAGCCGCTCGTCTTTTAAACTGGGGGAATGTTTGTCGAGACTCGCGAGCGTCGGCGCTGCAGAAAATTCAATCGGTCACCCCGTTCAAAACTGCAACATGGCTTTCTTCAAGCTAAACCTTTAACCTTTTCGACACCGACGGCGAGAAGCGATGATGCCTCTCGACCTGTTAACGTTATGGAAGCGGAGCGGAGGCGATGCTCGATGGAACGCGGCGGCGGCGGCGGCGTACGAGCTGCAGACAGACGGGCTTTGGCTGGTTTTGCAAAGGCGGCACTGCTTTGCCATTTGGCGCCGGTTTTCTGCTTCAGTTCAGTCACTTCACTGCAGAAACATGAGCTTTAATTAATGATCTAGACAGAAAAAGTAACTGGTGAACAGCGCCTGGCGATTGATTAGTCGACAGATTAGTCGAAGCTTCACCGAGAGGCTCCGGCTTTTCTCCGATCATGTATTTATAAAATACTTTGGGTTTTTTTTTTAAGCCACAGGTCAGACTAAGACATGTGAAGATGTCACTTTGAGCTCCGATCACCTCCTGTCAGACTTTGGCTTTATTTCGACTCTGAATTGATTATTCTTCCATTTAAAAAAATAAATTAAAAAAAAAAAATCATCATCTGCAGCCCTGCTCGTGAAGAGGAAGCTCACAGCAGCTGAAGTGACTGAACAGAGAGAGCTGAGGCTGAGCAGTGTGTGTGAGTGTGTGTGTGTACAGTATTGAACCTGGGTTATACAGTGTTGTGTGTTAAACACACATGAACCTGCTGAACAGAGTGATGCTGGGTGTGCCTGAGGCCAGCGAACAGGTGAACACACACCGAAAACGTGACTTCACTTTGGCCTCCGCCGCCTCCTGAACACGTCATGAACAAAAACAATCAATCGATTAAAAACTGAAGTTCAAACTACAATTAAAAACAAGCCTCGTTCCTTCCTAATTAATTGATCGATTAATGTACCGTTCAGTGATGATCAGGTCTGACCGCTGAATTAATCTGCTCTCTCAGGACGTCGTGCCTCTAGGAAACCTGGGAAACAAAGCAGCACCACGGTGTTTTTTTTTTTTTTACGTCGATTTTTTTAAAAAGAAAATGCCGTTTTTCAGTGTGTGTTCACCTGGAGAGAGGAAACCCTCCTGACTCACAACGAGGATTAACTGTCCTTATAGAGCTACTTTAACCTTTAATAACCTCCTACCACAGTCAGCAGTCAAGGCATGAGGATGATCACCTCTGAGGAAAACTGTGTGTGTGTGTGTGTGTGTGTGTGTGTGTGTGTGTTGCATTGTTTGCAAATGTCAAGTCCAAGGTGTCTGTGTGTGTTTTGTGTTAGTTTCTGACAGAAGTTCATAAAGTCCAGACCTGCTTTTGTTACCAAAAAAAGGTCGAAGAAATGAAGGTTTGTGCGCTCGTCTCTGGCCCCGCCCACTTTCTCGTGTCTTTGCAGCGTCTTACTGTCTTTAGGAAAAGTCCGACAGGTCTTGACGAGCGGAGGCGGGGCTCAAACTCGGCTCTGCGCCCCCGAGCCGTCCCATTAGCTGCGCAGCCGCTCCAGCTTGGCCTTCAGCGCCTCCTGCTTCTCTCGCAGTTTGTCCCTGCGCGCCCGCAGCCTCTGGCCCTCGTCCTCCAGGCCGCGGATGCAGTCTCTGGCCTTCTTCAGGATCACCACCTTGGACGCCTTGTCGTTGTGCGTCAGCTCGGGCACGTTGTCGCGCAGCCGCATGAAGCAGTTCTTCAGCTCGTTGCGCCGCTGCCGCTCCATCACGTTGTGCGTCCGCCGCCGCTCCTCCTCGTCCTCCGTCTCCGCCGAGTGCCGCGACGAGTACTGGCTCCGCGAGGAGGAGGAGGACGACGTGGACGACGACGGGGAGGAGGCGCAGGAGGACGAGCGGGAGGAGTAGTGCAGGCGTGAGGGGCCGTCGCCCCCTCGCGGCCGCTTGTTGGACGAGGAGGAAGACGAGGAAGAAGAAGAGGAAGGTGGCGGCGAGGCGGGGCACGGCGCGGCGTAGTTGTGCTGCTGCTGGATCTCGAAGTTGTGGCGCTGCAGAGCTCGCTGCTCCTCCTCCTGCCTCTGCTGGCGGACAGACAGGTCGGCCAATGAGGGCAGAGGGGAGGGGCTGGAGGGACGCCGGGCCACCGTCACCACGTCGATCTCCTCCTCTGTGACAGAAGAAGAAGAAGAAGAAAGAAACAAAGAGGCGTGTTAGATGTTTTCGTCTTGTTTCGCCTGTTTGGGTAATTCCATCCTGAGATGCTGTGACGTGACGCCTGACATTTCACTGACGACTGTTGACACTGAAAACAAGAGGCAACGTATGTGCACACACACACACACACACACACACACACACACACTGAGCAGCAGTACACTCCTGTCTCCACTGCTGCTTTGAAACACACACACACACACACACACACACACACAGTCACAAACTTGGAAATAGTTTTTTAAACCACAAATTATAACTTGGTGAGTGTTTGTAGGTCACGTTGAGGAAGGCCATCAGTTAAATGCAGAGTCAGTGATAGTTAATGTCCCACAAGAGTCAAGTGATTTGGGGTTACTGGAAAACGACATGCAGTTACAATCAAATTGCCGTGGTGGTGGTGGTGGGAGGGGGCTCACGGCCAGAAAAATATAAAAGTCTGGAATTTATTTTTTTTTTGTTTTTTTTTGTTTTAGCGCTGACATAAAACATAGCAGGGAAAGCTGCGCTGCCACTTCCTGTGTCGGGATTACAGCCAGGAATGCCAGAGGGCTGACTCGCTCAAATGACTCATTAAGAGTTAATGGACAGAGCCGCAAACTGTAACCGCTGAACATGACTCACACACACACACACACACACACACACACACACACAGAGAGCCACTTATCTCTCCAAAAGCCTCTCATCCAGTCATGTCAGTCAACGGCGGTGCGCCCCCCCCTAACACCAACACCACCACCACCACCGCCAACCTGCACTCCTCCAGTTAAACTGCAGTTGACTCATTTGATAACACAGGAGGTGGGAGGCTGTTATCGCCTCCCGGCTCCTGATAACACTCCACCGGGAGGAGCACAATTCAGCCGCTCAACGCTGCTAAACATTAACGGGAAGTTTGTAAAGGAAACGCAGAGAGGCTGAAGTCTGAACTGGTGATAAAAAAAAAACTAACACGCCAGAAAAATGAAGCATGAGAAACAAAACAACTGGCTCAGATAAGATTACAGGCAATGAGGCTGAACTTCAACAGATAACTCTTTAAAAAAAAATCTGAAATTTGGATTTTCAAGCAAACATGCACCACTGAGTCAGTCACGCTTTGTTTTACTTTACTTTGAGCATCATTAATAAACAGCTGCAGACTCACCGGAGTCGCTGGAGGAGTAGGTGGACAGCTCCCCGCCGGCTGAGCCGTAGTCGGACGTGGCCTCGCTGGGCTCCTGAGCCTCCAGCAGGTCCTGGCAGTCCAGCGTGGAGCCGGCGATCTCCTCAAAGATGCTGGTGTCGATGTCGGACAGCAGCGGGCTGGTGCTCAGCACGGAGGACGCCGCCTTCTCCCCCAGGATCCTGTCGCCGCCCAGGCACCTCCACAGGCTGTCGTCGCTCTCCTCCAGGGCCAGGGGCAGGCAGGCCGACGGGGAGGTGGAGAAGGAGCAGGACCGGCCGCACTCCTCCTTCTCGGCGGCGGAGGAGGAGGAGTGGAAGAAGTCGTAGTTCAAGCCGAGGTTCATGTCGTGGTCCTCCAGCAGGATGTCCGACACGAAGCTCAGCTGCTCCTCCTTGGAGAGCGGCTGGCAGCCCCCCAGCCCCAGCTTGTTCGGGGGCGACTGGGGGGGCGTCGGCAGCGACTGGAGGTCCTTCATCAGGCTCTGGCAGAACTCATCGTCAAAGAGCAGCGGCTCCGAGTAAAGCCAGTCGTGTGGCTGCGCGAAGCTTTGCAACATGGTTCTTTTTTCCACAGAGGAGTCTGGAGGGGAAAAGTTAAAAATAACCAAAAATGAAAAATCAAAGCCAGCAGGAGAGAAAAAGAAGCCTTCAAATCCCGTGAGGCTGCTGCCAGTAGTGTGTGTGTGTGTGTGTGTTAATTTAAAGCAGCACTCAGAGTTGACAGCAGCGACGCGTGTTGTAGTGAAAGTTTACACAAGTTCCTCCCAGACTGAGACCCCGACCGGCAAGGTGCCACCTTATATGCTTGTTTACATCACAGTAGCTCCGCCCCCGCCGGGAGGCCCCCGTCCATCAACCCCAATGACACCCTACCCCCTTCTCCTCCCCCCATGACATCACAGGAACAGCTGGGAGAGAGACGAGGGGAGAAACCCAACACCTCTTTCCACAATTTACATTTTTTCCTTCACACAAAAAGTGAACAAAAACAGCCCAAACGGCGCCTGGTCACCTGCTGCCATGGAAAGTGATGCTTCAGAGTGGGAGGAGGGGGGAACTTTTCTCTGTTCTCTGTTATTTTATTTATTTTTTTAACCCCTTCAGGTGCGAGTCCATGTTAATACTTTCTACTTTATTGGGCAATCACTTTGACCTGCTGCTGCTGCTGCTTTCACATGACAGGATATTTCTGTTTCAGCCAGCCTGCAGGAATCAGAGCTCTTGCACAACTTCAACACAATACACACAAAAAAAACAAAAAACTGGCTCAGCACACCGCCTCTGCATTAATTATTTAAAAGTCACAGACGATCCTGTACAACAACCTGGCAACACATGCTGGGACAGCCTCCTCGGCATAAATAAATAAATATAAAATAAAAAGGAAAACCTGCCAGGCAACCAAATCTCACAAAGCATGCAGAAAACAGACATTATAGACGGCTCAGCTCACTGTTACCTCACAGGGTTTTGAAGTTAAGGAATGAAGGAGGAATTTCCCCGGGGGGTAAATGCTTTAAGTCTTTAAAATGTTCCCATAGGGGCTCGTAGGGTCACCTATGGCGTTTCGTATGGAGCATGACAAGGTTAATACAGCGAACAAAAGTGGCACTGTGGAGTTAAAAGCAGCTTTTCTGCACACCGGGGCTGAGAGAGCTGACCCAAATCGGAGCTACATGATCCATAATTTAACATAAAAACGCACATGGGATCAAAAATCAGCTATATCATGTCAAGTCAGAACGTTAAGAACAAAAGCATTGGCTGTAATAAAACAAAACAAATCAGCCTGTCAGTGACCGGCTCTGACCCCCTGCACACACATGAATACAGCTCTTTCACTCTTTAACTCCCCACGCCGTGTTCATGCATGAGTGCATGGAGACAAAAGTGCAAAGTCTTGGAAAAATGCGGTTTTAAAAATAGCTCTTTTTTTCCAGAAAACCACCAACCTTTTCCCAAATATAAAAAAAAAAATAACGGGGGAAAAAAAAGCTCAGCCCAGCAAGAAAACACTGTTTCTTTAACGAGAAGTCGACTTGGCTGCAGGACTGTACAGAAAAGAAGCAGCCAGCCAGTGTGTGTGTGTGTGTGTGTGTGTGAGAGAGAGAGGGAGGGAGAGAGAGCTCCATGTGGGAAGAAGAAGAAGGGGAAAAAAAGCCAGCCGGCATTCACAGCGTCTTTTTTAAAAGAATCACTCCACGGTCAAATCTCAACGTGCAACTGCGTTTGTCTATTCCAGCTTTTCTATGTGGAATTCAATTTTAATCATATCAACACCTCAATAAACTTAAAAAAAAAAAAAAAAAAAAAAAATCACTGCAAAAATCCACAGCTCAGCCCTGCGTTCAGGCTCGTTTAAAGCCCACAGGTGTTAAGCAATGCCACTTCACCTCCTGCAGCCGTTTGATCTCTCTGTCGCACTATATTCTTAAAAAATACCTCGAAAATACACGAGGAAAACACACCAAAAACCAGATTTAACCAAACACTCCATGCATGTGGTACTAATGTCAGCCTCCTCATGTGAAAATCGCCTTACCTTCAGTCGAGAAATCTTCAAAAAATCGATCAGGAACAAATCGATGAAGCGTCCAAAGATCCAATATTTCCAATTTGGGTTTTTAAAAAAAAAACAGCAACACCAACAAAAACAACAACAACAACAACAAAGGCAGCTACAATATTCTGCTGTAGTGAAATCTCATGTGTGTGAAGCTGGAGTCGGAGCACGGCAGCATGGTGTGTTCACTGTGAGTGTGCGTGTGTGTGTATGCGCGCGCGTGTGTGTGTTTCATCCCTCTCCGTGCTACAGGAGGAGTGGGTGTGGCCGAGGGAGGTCGCTTGGTTTATACGGCCGCGACGCACCGTTATCCTTGCGCCGCCAAACTCGCGCCAAAAACCAAATCGGCAACAAGGTATCAATATCAAACCAAAGTATCGATGATAGGTTGATCTCGTCTCGGCGTTTCGATAGAGTCCAAGCGGGATTGGCGCGCGACAACGGGTGCAGGTGTAATTCGGTGTGTAGTGAGGGACTATCGGCGGAGTGATATCCGGTTAGCGCAGCGGCGGCCGGGATTCCAGGAAAGTGGTGGCGGGTAAAGTTGGAACAAACACACGTGGACTCCGGCAAAAGCCGGGTGTCTGTCTGCCTGTCTGTCTGTCTCCCTGTCTGTCTGACTGCCAAACGGTGGCCGCAGCGGACAGTAAACGCACCACAGCACCGTTAGCACGCCTCGACTTGTGGCGCTTATTACATTACGGTGCGTTTACGGGAACGATATTCGCCTTGTAAATGCGAGTGTTTCTCACAAAAAGGGTGGGATTGTGTACACATGCGCGGGTTTATGCGGGGTTTATGCGGGGTAAATGGCTTCACTGTTAGCGAACTGCTGTGTAATGCGACACACAGGCTGCGCCGCATGCTTTCCGAGCCACGTCGTCCCCGGGTCGCCAAGTCTTGCAACCCGATTTCACCATCCGTGCACAGTCTCCTCCTCCATCTGATACAAACTCAGAATGGAGCGTGCAACACAAGAAGAAGAAGAAGAAGAGGAGTTGAGAGATGTGGGTTAAACCGGGATCGGGATTGTTTTATAACCCGGTTCTGCTAAAGGGGGTGAAAGGTTACGGCAGGACTCCGCGGCGAGATGCGTGAACCCACACAACCCCGCTTTGGAAACTAGTTCTGCTCTCGAGCCCTTACACGTTACATAACGGCGGGTGGGTTGGGGGGGGGGGGGGGGGGGGGGGGGTGCATCCGCCGGTCCACGTGCGCTGCTGTGCGCCAATCAGAGCGCGAGTCAGCCCCGGTTCACGTGAGACCTCGGGTGCTCCGAGGAATCTTGTAATAGCAGCTTCACAGATCTGGACCATATACAGTGTATTTATTTATACCGGAGGACACGGTTTACCCGTTTATTTATGTTTATATATACACACTCCTTTTTAAAATGCGATCATCAGAGGGAAACAATGAGCACTATGAATTAATATGAATAGAAATACATCCATTTATGCTTTATTCCAACCCGCAGAAGAGAGCATCTTTATACCCCGTGCATCAATCTGATGTGTAATTATGAGTGTATGTAGGAAAAAGTCATGATTAAAATGTGGAAAAAGCACTTACGTATGTAAAATCAATGTTTATTTGTGTAAATCAGCTCCAATACGTTTCATTTTCATCCATACATGCATTGCATTTTTTTTCCTGTCACACTGTTATTATGAATAATCATAACCCTGGAAGTGTGAGTCAAACTGGGAATGATATTTTACTGCCCATTATCCAAATTGCCATCAATCAGGGCAAAAAAAAAAGTACCCTAATCCAGTGCACAGGCACAGAGTGTTTTAAATAATTATCCCGTGTTACATATTCTAATTTTATTTATTTATTTTTGGAAGAGGAAAAAAAAAGGCCCACCAGCTGATGATGTAGGGCGGCTGGCAGCAGTACAGCGGAATAGAACATTTTGTAATAACAGAGGGTACACACACACACACACACACACACACACACACACACACACACACACACACACACACAGGGAGGTGGCAGTGAATTAGTGGGTTATTGTGCCACCTACAGGCCGACTGACTGACTGGCCTGCTTTCTGTTCCAGTGAAGATAAACCCACTGACTGACTGACTGTCTGCTGGGCTCAGTTACTTTCAGAGTAACTAGTTACGTTACTGAGTTACTCTTTAATAAAAGTAACTTATTGTGGTATTTTTTTTTTTATTTTGATTTTTTACAGCATGCTTTTTAAATCTGTGTTTTGGTGAAGTCTCTGCTGCTGGTGCAGACAGACGACATCACAGGCAGGAAAACTCAGATCTGCAGGATCTCAGACCGACTGGAGGTTTGCTGTCTGTCTGCTGTCCAGCAGCAGAAAACAACAGTCAGCAAGGTGTGTACGGCTGTTCTTTATCACCGACTGACTGACTGACTGACTGACTGACTGACCAACCAACTGACTGACTGACTGACTGACTGACTGACCAACCAACTTACTGACTGACTGTCTGGCTGACCGACTGACTGCCTGTCTTACTGAATGACTGTCTTACTGACTGTCTGACTGTCTTGCTGACTCTCTTACTGGCTGACTGACCGACTATCTTTCTGACTGACCAACTGACTGGCTGACTGTCTGTCTGACTGACTGCCTGTCTGGCTGTCTAACTGACTGACTGATTCTCTGACTGACTGACTGACTGACTGTCTTACTAACTGTCTGACTGTCTCTCTGACTGACTGTCTGTCTGGCTGACTGACTGGCTGACTGACTATCTTACTGACTGTCTGTCTGACTGCTGATGCTGGATGGTGGTGGTTCAGTTCCTGTGGTCAGTATTCCCTGTTAGTGACTGACTGTTTGTCTGACTGACTGTCTGACTGTTCACACGCCACACAGCATTACTGACTGGTTTGTTGACTGACTGGTGATTGGCTAATTGGTCGATCGGTTAAATTGATGACTTACTGACTGGTTACTGAATGGCAGGCTGACTGACTAACTGCTCAGATTGACTGACTGACTGACTGACCAACTAACCGACTGACTGGCTGCCTGGCCTAGTGAACTCAGTGGCATCGTCACCACACACACACACACACACACACACACACACAGGGACACACACACACACACACACAGGGACACACACCGTGGTATTGCCATTCCCTGGCTGTCTCTCGCTCCTGGAGTTTTGGCTCTGTCTGTGTGTGTGTGTCTGTGTGTGTGTGTGTGTGTGTGTGTGAGTGTGTGTGTGTGTGTGTGTGTGTGCGTGTGTGTGTGTACTGTGATCTCCTTATTAGGCCGGCTCATTCAGCGATGCAGCTGCCTGTCTGCTGCTCTGCTTTAATTAGACAGCAACGTCCAATCAGCTGGTACACGCACACACACACACACATCTCTGCAGCCATGTTCACACACACACACACACACACACACACACACACACACACACACACACACACACACACACACACAGTTTTACCCAGAAGTCTTTGCATGTTGAGTCATGTGTGATGAAGTGGGAATCGGTATCCAGGCCTGATAAAATTCCCAGGAATCCTCTGTAGTGACAAGAGACCGTGTGTGTGTGTGTGTGTGTGTGTGTGTGTCACGCTGCGACTCGCTCGCTGCAGTGTGTGTTTGGAGCTTATCTTTTAATTTTTTTTTTTTTTTCAGTGACTTTTGAGACGCCTCCGAGCAGCAGCAGCTTCTTTTTTCAGGTCATCCCAACATTTTTACATTTAGGTCCAATCAGCTAAACTTTTCTGTAACGTCTCACAAACTGACCAATCACAGAAGAGGAGGCGGGGCTATTTCTGATGTTGTTCTGCTCTATAGCCACATTCAAACCCAATAAAAACACAGTAAAAGTCTGCTGGCCTGTTAACCCGCCCACTAACTCAGGGGTTGACTCACCTGGGGGGATTTTGCTCTCTGGATCCTGATACGAGAAGATATTTTGATTTGGTATTAAATTGTTCAGGTGTTGAACGCTGAAAAACAGATTACAGGTTCATGTTCAAATAATCACTCGTTCATTTTTGTGCATTGTAATCATTTCTGGTGGACTAAATTACAGTGAAACTGAAACCTGCGCAAATTCACTTGATTAAAAAAAAAATGAAAACATGGGAAAAAGGTGATTAATGAATGAACACAAAAGAACATTAGTTTAAAAAAAAAAAAAAAAAAAAACAAGAAAATTTAGAACAAAATTTTACCTGAATATTGGCCACAAAATGTTTTAAAATGACAAGAAAACTGTATGTTTAATTATATAAAAAAAAAAAAAAAAAGATATATTTAACGGTCAGATGAGTGATGCTGGATCTGATTGCTTGTGTTCAAATGCTTATGAAAGGCGTCATGCATTTTGCTGAGGACCCCCCGGGAGACCGTCAAGGGCCCCCTGCGGGTCCCCGGACCACACTTTGAAAACCAGACTGATGGCTAACAGCTTGTTCAGGTTAAGTGAGCTACAAGTCAACAGAGACAAGACACTCTACTGTGTCACCGTGACCCCCAACACACACACACACACACACACACACACACACACACTCATTGGCAGGGAAATACACACACTATAAATCCACAAAAAAGCTTCTTCACTTTATTATTTCATTATTTTTAAACTCTGTAATGGATTTTTTTTTTTTTTTAATTTAATTTTTTTTTCATTCTTCCACCATGTCATATCAAAGACACACTGATACACTTATATTTTATTACTTATATTTATGAATGCATATATTTGTATAGAGCCCATACCATAATGTACCTGAGCAGATGCGTTTCCCCACAGGGATCAATGAAATGTCATATATAATTTTCAGAGGAAGTATGCTACAAAAAAATTAGGTATTTAAATGTGTAAACAAAATAAAAGCTCACTGCAGAGTTTGTAGACTTTTAATGTGAAGGTGAAGCCTGGCCGTGGATCACATGACCTTCCAATATTCACTAATTAGGCGAATTAAAACTACCACTGTCAGTTCAACAGAATGCACCAGAGCTGATGGTGTTTAGCGATAAGTGTGATTCCCAAAGGTGCTGCAGTGAAAGGACTTTGAGATTGCACGGATGCGTCGTTATCAGAAGTAAGGAGGGGGAAATGGGACAAAATTAATGGCCCGTAACTTTCATTACTGCAGGTCAGCCGGGTCACCGAGAGAGAGAGAGAGAGAGAGAAACTCGTCCTCGTCCTCCCTCCATTCCTCTGAAATTACAGCTCGCGTACAGTGTCACCGCAGGAGCTCAGCACACTGTGTAATGATAGACCGGGACACACACACACATACACACAGTCTCACTCTCTCACTCTTCTCTTCATCGTTCCATCTCTCTCTCTGCCTCTTGCCCTTTATCACATAATTACAGACGGATAATCCCACTTGTTTCCAGTGCAGTTTCACTTGTTGCAGCATATATATCTATATATAGATATATTTTTTTTGTATGAAGTATAAAAACATTGAAACAAGGCAGAAAAATGCAGATTAGCCTGCTGGCATTAAGAAAAAAAGGACATTTCATTCAAGAAAATTATGGAAACAAGTTACAAGTGGGATTATCTCATCCCACTGGCAGATTATTTTGACCTTGTGGGAAGAAAAACAAGATTTGAACCCTGCAAGATGAGACTGAAGGACCTGACATGGAGATTTATTTAATTACTTATTTGCAGTGGTGCAGTTTACATTATATATTACATTATAATATATTATGTATTATATGTTAATAGAAAATCTCTCTCTCTCTCTCTCACGTCTCCTCTTCCTCTCTCCACCTCTCAGCTCTCCTCCAGTCACCTTCATCATCCTCAGTGTTTGTCCGTCTGTGCTGGGAATCTGGAGTGCAGGGTCGTCCCGGTGGTTCGTGTGAACGTATGAAAGTCATGAAATTAACTTCCTCGGTTAACGTCCTCGGCCCCGCTGGCTGCCAGAGATCCCAAACATGCCCCGCTGAACTCCAGGGAAAGTGTGTCTGCAATGATGCACGGAGCAGGCAGATAATCTCTGTTTGATGTGACGCTGCAACTCTGAGATCCACAGTGTGGAGGTGACACCGTGCTACAGTGGGCAGGAGGGTCAAAAAAGAGAACTGAAAACCGCATCAGTCTCCAGTTTTCCCCAACAGGCCAAGGTGAGTTTCACTTGTCCTCAGTTAATCTGTAATCTGTAATCTCTGTCCTGCTGAACAGGAAGTGATGGGTCTTACGTTTCCACTTCATTTGGAATAAACAGAGGAAGAAGACGACGACGAACGAACTCAGAACAGACGGAGAAAAGAGAGCAAGTCCCGCCCACCCTGTTTGATTGACAGCTCATGGATTTTACCGCCGGCGCCCCGTTTTTTTCGCGACCTGCCTCATCTGGTCATTTCCTACATTTCCCAGAATTCCCTCTCAGTGGCCTCCAGAGAACAAACATGAGCTTGTCGCATTCAGCTGCATTCAGCGTTCAACCTGTCCTACTGCAGCAATGCATTCTGGTCCATCGAGGCTGCTGCATTGCATTCTGGTCTATGTGCAGCTCCTAGAAAGAAGGCCTTGCTTTTTGATTGTGAGGAACTGAACACCAAACCTGTTGATGTTTTAGATCAATGAATCATTTTCTGATATCCAGCTGCTGGAAACATCTGGACATGACGTCACCTCGTCTGTGATTGGTCAGTTTAAAGACACTCATCAGCTAAATGAGCCCAGAAATGAAAGAAGCGACGCTCTGGAGTGAAGACGCGCTGCAGGGCTGCAGGGCTGCAGGGCTGCAGGGCTGCAGGGCTGCAGGGAGCCGTTTCTCCGCCTCAGCTCTTTAAAGACTTCACTCTGCAGCCGGCTAACAGCTAGCATTCCTTCTGGGAACAGCTTTCATGTGGTGTGTGGCTCATGTGGCCCAGTGTGTGTGTGTGTGTGTGTGTGCGTGTGTGTTAGTGTGTGTGTGTGTGTTAGTGTGTGTGTGGTTCAGCATGCTTGGTGGTAGTCATCAAAGGGAGTAACCACAGCTTTGCCAGGAACATGTTAAAGTGCATCCTGCACTTTCTCAGGGCCAGTGTGTGTGTGTGTGTGTGTGTGTGTGCGTGTGTGTGTGTGTGTGTGTGTGTGTGTGCTCTCTTATGCTTTTCTCCTTATAAGGACCAAATGTCTTAAGAATAGAGAGATGTGGAAAATCTTTGTCACCTCTACAAGAGACTATTCTAAGGTCGGTACAGTAATGCAATTGTGTGTGTGTGTGTGTGTGTGTGTGTGTGTGTGTGTGTGTGTGTGTGCGTGTGTGTGTGTTCCAGTCCGAGGGCCATAAAATGTTTCTAGAACAATGAAATGAAGGGATCATGTTGGGTCTGGAGGCTTAAGTGGGATGAAAATGTTTGGCCTGAGGGAGATGAGGAGTCGTCTTAATGCCGCCGGTTTGAAGTTTTGAAATGTGTGTTTGCTTTGGTTTCTCTTTCTTTTAGCACCTCGCGTCTTCGTCTCCTCACTGAGTCACACTCACACTCCTCCTCAGTCTGACTGCTCAAAAATCCCTTCTGCCGCTCGCCCTGCTTCTTATTTCTTTGGCTGCTGACTAAAGGAAAGAAGGGAGAAGCTGGAAGGTGCAGAGTCATGAAAGTTAACGGAGATACTCAGTAATACATGGAAGTACATGGAAGTACTGCATGTACTGTAGTAAGCTTGTGTAGTAGAGCGTGCTTATCCAAAAAATTTAGGAATTACGTTCAGGTTCGGGTTGGGTTCGGTAATCTTGGCGTTATTTTAGTGAAACTCTAGTCTGAAATAAATAAAATGATGGCGCCACTGTCTGTTCTGGGCAACTTCCTGTACAGTACTGGAGTTTACATGACGTCACTGAAGGCAACACGCAGACTTTTTGGTTAATGTTACCCAGCGATGGAGAATGAGCAAAATCTGGGGCTCGGGACAAAAATATGTGTCACTCCAGTGTGCAGGAAACTGCGGTCACTTGTGTATTTTCTCTCAGTTTGTCTTCAACGAAATGAGACTGAAGACAAATTATGACTGACTTTGTCTGTTTCTCACATAAAAATGTACAAAATATATTTTCTCTCATCTTTTATCAGATTAAAGAATCCTTTTTTTTATTTGCTAAGGTAGGACATAAATGATGCAAAGCAATATTTCCTTTTTTTGTAAAAGTGAAACTGAAAAAAAATTGTCTTAAATTAATAAAAATAAAGAAATAATTTTTAAATAATCAAACTTGAAATCAAAACCCAAATCAACTAGATAAACGAATAAATAAATAAATGATTTTTTTTTTTTTTAAATCTTCAAATGAACAATTGAAGGCTTGGCCGGTGTCCGTGCTTGAAATTAAAATGTAATATATATATATATGTATGTATACATGTGTATATATATATATATATATATATATATATATATATATATATATATCCACCAAAAAGAACCTGGTGCTAGTTCGGTGCTGGTACTAGAGCCGGTGCTTAACTGGATCCAACAAAGAACCGGTTTGCTTTTCCACCGGCCAACAGCCAAGCGGAGCCAAGTCAGAGCCACGTCATGACGTCATCGTAAAACGTGATCACGTGGGTGTGGGGACGCTCACTCGGAATCACAATAACCAACAAAGACGACAAATGGATGACCTCATCGTAGTGATGCAAATACTGCTCGTGTCTTTACAAGCCTACACTGTGATCCAGAGGCGAAAAAGGCAATTATTGCTGGCTACCCGTCGTATTCGTGGTAAGAACAAACGCCGACTACATTTAGCTGTACGTTTATAGTGTTCGCTGTTCCCGTTTGGGTCTGTAACCCCGCCCACCAATGACGTGGTGGGTCGCGTCATTGGTTCTTTCTCTGGCCCCTGTTCAGCCCCTGCTCGAAGTTGGTGCTTGCCTGGAACTGATTTGGAACCAGTTTGGCCGGTGCTTGGGCGGTGGAAAAACAAAGAACCGGTGCTAAGTCAGGCACTGGCTCCGAACCAGCCCTGGAACCTCTTTGGTGGAAAAGGGGTAACAGTGTCCCCTGCTGTCATACATGAAAAAAAAATCCTTTCACTCGGGACAGATGTGGTTGGAGCCTCTTTTTCAGCACCGGCCTGTGAAAACATGACGTGAAAACACTGCAGGCTGCTGATTGGTCAGAGAGAAACTGAACAGCTCGACCAGGAAATCCCAAAGTGACACTGACAAACTTGTGTCGCAGCTGATCATTTTTCCAGTGAATCTCCTGGTTACACTAACATTGTTCACGTGAAGCAGCCGCGTTGTCTTGGCGTTCGATAAATTTGAGCTGCAGCCTCTGAGTCGAGCCACTGTGAGCGCCCCCTTGAGGATGAAATACAAAACTGTTGATGCCGATTTGTTTTGAAAGAGCAACAATCAACAGGGAAAAGGTGTCATATTACAAAATTAGGTTTTTTTTGTTGACTTATAATCACTGAGTTATCCACGTATTCATGATGAATGCTTGAATGTTACTTTGTCATATATGGTGTCAGTTATTTTACAAAAATGAATAGTGAATATTAATATTTAACTTTTTTCCCCCTTTTTTGGTTTCATTTAAAAACAGAAAAGAACCATCTCAATATGTCTGACTCTGCCAGTGCAGGGTTTCGACACAGGGAATCAGTTGGTGTGTGTGTGTGTGTGTGTGTGTGTGTGTGTGTGTGTGTGTGTGTCTGGTGTTGCTGATAGCGCTCTGGGGAAGAGCAGTGTGTGTCTGTTTTCCATTGATTGTCATTCTGGATTCGTTTATCTCCTCTGAGACAGCAAACAACTCACTACACACACACACACACTCTCTCTCTCTCTCTCTCACACACACACACACACACACATACACACACAAGTTCATTGATAAGGAAGCTGATATGTCATGTAATGTAGGACATCTGATCTGCAGTATAGGACATCTGATCTCTCTCTCTCTCTCTCTCTCTCTCACACACACACACACACACACACACACAATGATAACTGACCGCAGGCGACACATCCCACTTCCTCCAGCCCACTACCACACACACACACACACACACATGCACACACACACACTGGTATCAGAATGCTGTTGAAACTCCGTACTTCTCTGTAAGTGCAGAATCGTTACAGGCGGTGGTTTTTCCTCTAAAACACACACACACACACCAACCCCCCCAACATGAACAAGCACACACACACATACACACACACACACATACATGTATTACATGAAGAATTTAAGAAGAAGAAGGCAAAGCCCTGTAGTGTAATCCCTGTTGGTTGGTTGCTGAGATGTAACAGGATACAGATTACTTGCTACCTTGTTAAAAATGGAATTAGTAATGTAACTATTTTAATTACTTCATCAAAGCAATATAACTTGTTACATCTGATTACTTTCTGAACAAATTGCATTATATTTCTGATGGAGAGATGGTGTTGTCGTCTGGAAATCTGCCAGAGGAAACGTTCCTGCACGGAGAAAAGATGCAAAGCACGAATGATTATATTCCACATTTCACATTTTTTCTCAGAAACTGAAAGTGACTGCAGTTACATTTATGTTGTAATTTCATTACATGTAACTAGTTACTCCCCACCACTGGTCACATGAAAGCCCTGAGCTGCTCAGTCTGTATCGTCCCCCTTCACTGAGCACGTTTACATGCACACCAGATTCCTGTATTATTATGAATATCCTCAATATTCCAGTCATGCACGAGTCATGTAAACACACTGAACCAGATTAAGGTCATATTCAGAATCAGACCCCTGGCATATGCCTGTTTTAACCAGAATATTGTGCCATGTAAACACCTTAATCTGAAAATGCCGGAAATTCAGTCACGTCTGCACATGCTCGATTCACAAGGAATCCTGGGGCGTCTTTGTTGCTATGGTTACTGCAAGCGGGGAGAACGACATGGCGACCAGCAGCGAGAGCCAGGAGACTGCAGTCTGCCTTCAGCTGATCAGAGACTGAAAATATCATGGAGGATATCGACGGGAGAAAACACAGAAATAGTGACAGCTTCTTCTTCTTCTTCTGTATTTCCGGCAGACCAGACGCCTATACGCGTACTGCTGCCCCCTGCAGGTTGAGTGTTGCATTACATAAGAGAGTGGAATACGCCGAAACACGGGAACATGCCAAGTAACATGTAAACAGAATATTCCAGCTGCTGCAGCGAATTTAAACACCTTATTCTGAAAATTACCATAACCAGAATATTGACCCGAATCAGAATATGGTGTGCAGGTAAACGGAGTCAGTGAGGAGCAGTGAAGCTCCACTCTCACAATATGAAGGAGTTAATGGACTACATTTGGAGGCTGTGCCTTCTCATGCAGCAGAACAGACTCGGCTCAGAGGCCACAGAGTCGTCCTGCTGAACAGGAGCTCAAGGTTCGTATGAAACATCACCGTACAGACGGACCGCTTCACTGGTTCTCTGCCGTGACACGCCTCCGGCACGCTGGACGCCCATCTTTAATACCAAACCTAACTGTAAGCCCTTACCTTAACCTTAACCTTAACCTTAACCTTATCCTCCAACAGGAAGCACTTGAAAATCTGCCGATCTCTGATCTGTTGTGGCTGCGTTCCATATGATCTGTGTTTAGTATGGATGAACGCTTCTTCTTGTCTTTAACGTTGTGATTGTCTTTAATGTTTGTCTTCCCAGAGAGGCACTGACTCGCCGCTGCAGGGTCAACACAGGATCTGGGATCGTGCGTGCGGCTCTCCGGGCACGCCGGGGAAACACGGCACCGCGGCGGCCGCTCCGAGTCTGCAGCAAGACTCTGCTGCCCTGCATGTGTCTTATCATGCTTTTATCAGGTTCTGTTTTTTATTTATTTATTTTTTTTATGCGACTCTAACTGTGCAGCCGTCTTGACGAGAACTCCCTGGAAGAAGAGATCTGCTATCTCAGTGGGATCTAAATGACAGATAAACTATAAATAAAATAAAACTGAGTGTGGAACAGCATCATCTTTTGGCTTCAGAACACTTGCGGTCATCTGTCTCTGAGCTGTTTGCATTTTCAAGACATGACGTCCACAACATAGAATCGATCCTCTACCAGAGAAATGAACGCAGTTTTCCCAAAGCCATCAAAATGATTTCAGAAATTTAGGCAACAGTTTGCGCTGCGTGTCACGTGTGGCTTCTGCTGCCTCTCGGTCAGAAAAACCAGACAAAGACAAACCACTCATCCTTCATCCTCATTGTTCATTTTGTATTCTCACTGATTTTGAAGCAATTTAAAAAAAAAATGTCCTTGTGTCTGTGCTCTTGTTAATGTTGCCCTGATAAGGCTGTTACTTTGTAATTTAAATGATACTGACAGCAATAAAATAATAAAAGGTTTTTGTGCAGATGCAGCTTTATTTAGAGGCACATCTACCATTTCCAGGCCGAGTGTGAGCGCTCGGGTTTATTGCAAAAACACAGCGGCATGTTCGGTTTCAGAAACGTCACGTCAAAACACCTGCAGGCCTTTCAGA
Organism: Myripristis murdjan; assembly: GCF_902150065.1. Lineage (NCBI taxonomy): Eukaryota > Metazoa > Chordata > Actinopteri > Holocentriformes > Holocentridae > Myripristis > Myripristis murdjan. The sequence goes on from NC_043984.1 coordinate 33,486,913, forward strand.
GGAGCCACTGCAGACAGAGCCGGCCTCCTCGCTCCTTTAGGGTCCCGCCGGGGAAATAAGACCATTTTTTCCCCCCTTCATTTTTATGTTTTTTCCATTTTTACAGGCGACTTTCATGAGACAGCGAACAGCGGAAAGTGACGGAGAAGAAAGAGAAAGAGAGAGAGAGAGAGAGACGAAGGTGAAGAGAGAGTTGGACACACGTCCACCGTTTAATATCCCTCACTAAACATGTTGCATAAGAGTGCGGCTGAGGTCACGGCAGTCCGTGTGTTTTGTCAAAATGACCCACTGACACTAAATTACATCGCTCCCCTGCTGAGAACACCATCAGCGAATCGAACAGGTTTCAATCCTTCAGCACAGCACATCCACTTCAGAAAGCTGTTTTTTTTTTTTTTTTTGGTTTTGCTTACTCAATTTCCTGAGTCAGTATTTCAGAAATGCAGATGATTTGTTCCTGATTAACAAAACAGACCGGTTTGGCTTCTGTCATGGTTTTAAAAACAAAACAAAAGAAAAAAAAACACCGGTGTCAGTCTGTTTTCCCAAGCGGTGGATCTCACTTCACTCCGGAATAAAACTTCATAACTTCCTTGTTAGACGAGGAAACATTTAATTCATGCAAGTGTCAATAAAGCCCTGTTAATATTTAATGCAGGCAAATATTAGTCCAGTCATTTCTATTTGCTTTTTTGCCCCGTCATGAGCAGGAAGCATTTCTTCATTTGGCATTCCACTGACAAAACATTATCAGCATGAGTGCTTTTATTTTGTTAGGCAACATACAATGGAGAGACAGGAGCACAAAGAACAAGGCGTTGACTGTTCATTGTGAGTTTATTAGCTATTACAACAACGGCACTAATCACACATTAACTACAGCAACTGGCAGGATTAACTGTGCATCTTTTCTTGTTTTACAACAGCAACAATTTAGTTAAAACCGATAAAACCAGTTAATTATTTGCAAATCACATGAACAATTTATTTCATTGTACCTGACAGTTAAAAACTCTTAATATATTCAGAGCATATAACAACTTCACTCTAAAATCGAGAGAAAAATAACTAAAAACAATTAAAATATCATAACAAGTCAGTGAAACACTCCACAAATGTCCGTCTTGTACAAAAGGCGAGGTTAAAACAGTCGACATTTTACATTTCAGTCAGAAACAGCGATTACATCAAAGACACAGATTACAAAAAAAACGGTTCATTTTGTACCCAATTGCCGCTAAAATTCAGTTAAAAGTACATTAGATCTTTCCGAAATCAGTTCAAACCCCAAAACAGATCCCCCTCAGTTCATTCCTCAGCTCATTTATTCATTTAATCAGTCGAGTACAGAACATTGTACATCACAGAAACAACAAAAACCATGGAGAAGACAATGGACCCTTTGACTGAGGTCAGGTTATGTTGGGTTCTTGTATGAAGGGGACATGAAAAAAAAAAAAAAACCCACTCCACTACAGAGAGATCCAAACACACTGGGAGCACCAGGCCTCGTTAGCCATTCGCAAAAACAAATTTGTTCTTAAAACCAAGAAGAGAGAAGATTCTGGCGTCCACCAGCGTTTTCTCAGCTGGGTTTGGGTTAGTTAGGGATCTGTTCTTCGATACTCAAGATCACACATCTGACCACTGACATGCTTGTGCAAAATAATTGGCTACTGTGTTTTCTTCAGTTCTGTAGCTGTATTATATTTTTATGATCTGAATTAGGAGTGGTAGTCCTGGTCAAATGAGAACATTAGGGATCTAATGCTCACTATCTGGGCAGAGGACAATGTCCAGTGTCAAATTTATGGTGTTTCCCAAAATGAGGATGTTATGCAATACACAGTGAGAGAGCTGGTCGTGGTGGGGATCCAACTCACAACGGGAGGCTGCCGAAAACTGGAAAAAAAAAAAAAAAAAAAAGCTGAAAATATGGTGTCAAGGCAAGGTACAATGCAGTTAAAGCACACAGGTAGTTTGTCTGCCGACTTTAACCACTCACTTGCTACTTCTGACTTACGTGCATGGACGGGATTATTTAAGAAATAAAAAACTTGAAATATTTGGAATACAGGCAGCAGCCCTGAAGCTCAGCCCCTCTTCACTGAAGCTGCTGCAGGAGCTTCAGGATCTTCATGAGCTCCACGAGCCTCAGGAGCTTCAGGATCTTCAGGAGCTCCACAAGCCTCAGGGGCTGCAGGAGCTGCAGGAGCTTCAGGAGCTCCACGAGCCTCAGGAGCTCCACGAGCCTCAGGAGCTTCAGGATCTTCAGGAGCTCCACAATCCTCAGGAGCTGCAGGAGCTTCAGGATCTTCAGGAGCTCCACGAGCCTCAGGAGCTGCAGGAGCTTCAGGAGCTCCACGAGCCTCAGAAGCTTCAGGATCTTCAGGAGCTCCACAAGCCTCAGGGGCTGCAGGAGCTTCAGGAGCTCCACGAGCCTCAGGAGCTCCACGAGCCTCAGGAGCTGCAGGAGCTGCAGGAGCTGCAGGAGCTTCAGGATCTTCAGGAGCTCCACAAGCCTCAGGAGCTGCAGGAGCTGCAGGAGCTTCAGGAGCTGCAGGGGCTCCATGAGCCTCAGGGGCTCCAGGAGCCTCAGGGTCTCCAGGAGCTCCAGGAGCTGCAGGATCTTCCCTTCACCACGAGGAGATGTGTTCTTCTTTGGTGGATTTCAGACTCTGTCCCTACAGTTTCACATTGGATTCAAAGTGTTATGGAACTTAATCCATTTAGAGGCCATGAGCTTCTGGCTCAAGGGCAAACTATTTAAGTTTTTCCATGTGTGGGGCCCCTTTTGGGAAGGGGCCCCCGGCCCTGTGGAGTCTCCACATACCAGCATGCACTGAGATCTCCAGGTACGTTTCCAAGAAGGTCTTAGTGTGTGGGTCGCCATTAACCCTTTATCATGATGGATTACCTTGGTTATATGTGACTGTATATTTAGGTTATGTTTTGTTTTGTTTTTATTATTGATAAATTTTTGTATCTTTTCTTTCATTTTAATTTTTAAATATATTTTTTAGATAAACATTTTAAACAGTTTTTTTTTTTTTCACTTTAAAACATTTGCTAGAAAGGTAATCAAAAAGTAATCAACTGTAATAAGTTACATTACTTTGATGAAGTAATTAAATTGTTACTTTGCTTATTCCATTTTTAACAGCGTTGGTAATCTGTAATCTGCTACATTTCAAAAGTAACCCTCCCAACACTCCTCTTGATAAAAGAGTCCCTACAGGGACAAAATCACTTCAGCTGGGGGTCAAACAGCTTTTGAAGCTCACCTTTGGGGTCCAGCATCTGAAAGTTTGAAAACCCCAGTGCTGTTTAAACGAATTTGACTTTTCTGGCGTCTCACAGCTCAGCGGATCTGTCGTCCTGCTCCAGCCGCTCATTCACACGTTCAGAACGGGACGTGGGACGAAGGTCATGCTGCACCCGAACCCGTGACCTCCCACAGACACGGGACCGCTGGCCCGTCCACATGCAGGAAACGCGGCGGTCACCCTGCTGGCTTCCCCTCGCCGCTGCCAGGAAGCAGAGTGTCTTTCACTGAGTGATGACATCATCAGACCGGCAGGGAGGAGGAGGCCGGGGCGCGGCGTGACATACATCATGTGCTTCTGCCCACACCAGGACATTGTAACTTCACGGTGCATCAGCACAACAAAAACCATGAAAATTAATTTACAGAAAAATGAATTCATCAGTCAGTCATCAAGCCTGCAACAAGCTGCAACAAGCAGCACCAGAGGGGCGGCTAGAGCGGACTGTGAAATACCATTCAGGAAAACCTCATTTGGACAATCGGTTTTTTCTTGTAGGGCAGGCAAAGACTGGAATACAATACCGCAAAGCATAAGGAAGTCCCTCCCATACAGCTCTTTTAAAGTCAAATTTAAAAAATGGCTAATCGAAAACCAAGCTTGTCAACACTAACCTCTGAACCTGAGCCCTCTGTAGCACATGGCCTAATCTTAATTTTACTTGCAGTGTTGTTGTTGTTGTTGTTATTCTTGTTACTGATAATAGGATTGTGACTGTGATTATGATTGATGATGTTAATAACGTGAATACTGTTTTTTTTTTTTTTTTTTTGGATAATATGAATATTGCTACTGTAATCTGTTGCTTTTAGGTATAGCCATAATCCTTCTGGCAGGGGGACTACCAATGGAAATCAGCCTTTTGGCTATAATTGGGTGCATTTACATTTTACTGTCTTTTAAAATGTTTATTAATGTACACTGTCCCTCTCTAACAAATAAAGGTTCAAGAAAGAAAGAAAGAAAGCCGACCCTCCCGTCCGGAGCGACTTCACAAGTTAGAACAGAAGAATAAAATTCAGTTTGACGCACAAACATCACATCTCACTTTAAAGTGTTTCATGTTTTTATTTTCAACCAGTGTCTCTTTTGAACAAGCCCCCAAATCTCATTTTAATGTTTTAATTATAATGTAAGATGTTCTAGGCCTGCATTTTTTGTTCCAGTATCTTCATGAAAAGCACTTTGCAACTTCAGCTTTTAGAGATAGATTCTATATAAAATATGATTAGTACTGCTGCTACTTTTACTTCAACATTAATAATATTATGTAAGCAGCAGTCAAAGTGCTTTAGAATGACACTGAAGCTTCATTATATCTCACTGCATGTTATATGACAGGAGTTTTTTTGTTGATTTTGTATTGTTTATTTTGGCACTTTACATAAAAATCAATTTTAAAAAATTTGATCGCTATAAATATTCCTGCATATTATATTGCACCACAGACACTCACACACACTCACACACACACTCAAATACGTTCAGACAGGAATCAACTCATTCATGTCTCAGCTGAAAGAGGAAGTCGCTGTGATGATCTTAACTTCAAAAAAATAATCTTTTTTTAAACAGCGGTCGGTGTGCAGTATTTCAGCTGCACCTCTTCAGCTGTCGTGGACTTTCTCACATCAGCTCTGCTGCTACAAGCCTCCAAAGCTCAAATTCAGACTTGAACTTGTTGGCGAGGAAAACATCATTAGTTATAAAAACATTAACTTTAGCTGACATGTTGTTCTCTGGGAAAGCATTACCGAGGAACACATCAGATAACATGTTATTAGCCAGGAAAACATTACGGAGGAAAGCACCTGTGGAGGCTTTACAGGTGATGCAGCCTCAGCCTCAGATCAGGTGACATCACCCAGGTGACTGACAGGTGTTGGACCAGCAGCTTACACCTGTCAAGTATTGATAAGTGGTTTAGCTCCCACAATAACACGACAGAGTTTAATTTGAAAATCAGTGAAATGCTCCTTTAGGACTCAGCTAACTGCAGATCAAAGCCGCATAAATTTTACTTTTCATTTTATCCAAATTAAAGGGCAGAGAGTCTGATTTAATGGGGTTTTATTTCAGGCCTCAGGGCACCAAACAGCCTGTAAGTTTGAAAACAGAGAGCAGGTTTTTGATATGATCTGCGTGTTTAACCCTAACAGCTGCAGGATCTGCACAAAACTGGGGCCAAAGTGACATCACATGTCATTCATGCATAAACACAGTGAATCTAATGTGCAGGGGCGCTGTATATGGGGGAAAAGTTAGGACAATTGCAAGGGCCCTTGCCTGACAGGGGCCCCAAAAAATAGGTAAAAACTCATATTAAAATTATTAAACCATCATCGAGTAAATATATATGAATGAATGAATGAATGAATGAATTATTTACATGTCCTGCCACAACTGTGGTCCGTTCCGCAAAGGAATTATAAGACACCAATTAAAAATATATCAACATCCATAACAAAACAAAAAACACTGCTTGACACAACAAAACAAAGGAAGCACACAAGCAATAATTCAACAAACTCCAGGCTCTCAATGGTACATAGCTATCTTCCTCTCTCTCTCTCTCTCTCTCTCTCTCTCTCTCTCTCTCTCTCTCTCTCTCTCTATATATATATATATATATTTTTTTTTTTTTTTTTTTTTTTTTTTCATGGGGCCCAAAATTCCTGGCAGCGCCGCTGCTAATGTGCATTTTAACCCTTTCATGCATGAATTATGAAAGCCTGAGTCCAGATTTTTTTCTAATGTGCCTTTACTCTTCTTAGGGCATGAACACTTTTGTGAGTCTCCATACTTCTTTAAGGATGCAGGACTGGTATTACCATGTCATGATACTGGTATTAATATGTTTTCAGCAACAAGAGCTGACAGTCTCTGCATAAATGCATTCTAACAGCTGATATGCAATTCCACCATAGAAACCATTGCATTTAGGAGAAATGACTTTAAACAACTGTCCACTGGAGTGACCGCTCTGCGTGAAAGGGTTAAAGCACCGTGTCGCAGTGGAGACAGCGACTGATTCTCTCATCCGACACACATTCGACACGACGATCGTGAATGCCAGCCGAGGGAGAAAAAGCTCAAGATGATTCCTGCGTTTCAAAAACGATTTCTGTTGCTGCGAGAGTCGGGCGCAGTGCAGCTCACAGTTAGAACGGATGTGCACGCTTACACAACCAGGAGGCACCGCTTTTCAATTTGTAACACACACACACACACACATACACACACATTCGTACATTTGTTATATGAATGACCCAGCAGAGATCTGGTTTGACCTCTGCACACACACACACGCACACACACACACACACACACACAGATACACACGGGGCACTTCTCCATTCAGCCGCGGCGTGCCGGGAACTCATTCATGACTCGGCTGCAGGAGGAAGGCGAGGAAGAGGAAGAGGTCTCGCTCGTCTCAACTGCTCGTCTCTCGCTTCCTCTTTCACCGCTTAATAATAGAAGGAGAAGGACGTTCTGCACCCGAAGTGTCGCAAGGACGGAGAACATGTTGCATGCAGACCGCAGGGCGAGTGCCCCCCAGTGTGTGTGTGTGTGTGTGTGTGTGTGTGAGAGGGGAAGCAGCAGCAACACAACAAGCAGCTCAGTGGAGAGGAGCTGCTGTTGGTCCGTATAAATAAATGTTTCTCTTTTGTCGTGACTCACACGACAAAACCCTGATCCGGTCGACGTCCGGCTCGTCCGTCTTTTCCACCGTCTGGTCTGAGGCGTCGCTGTCTGGAGGCTCTTTCCTGCCGCACAGGAAGTGATGCCTTTCATGTGCCCGCTTTGTTTGGAAGGAATAAAAGAGGAAGCGGCGCTCGGTGGTCAAGTCGTGTTCGAGGCATCGTGGGAGCCTGGACGGGCCCCGGTTAAAACGTCCCTAGCCCCCCTCGGTGCACGCTGCAACAGCAAATGTGGCCGACCCATGCAAGGAAACACAACCTATTACAGGGGTGGGGGAAAAAAATCACTTTCCAACAAGGTCCCTTGACCTCTGACCTCTAGATGTGTGAATGAAAATGGTTCTCTGGGCTCTCAGCTCTCCCCTTTGCAGACATGCCCACCTTCTGCTAATCCCATGCAGTTTGGGCCCCAAAGCCTGCAGTCCACATGTGTTCTTGTGGCCTGTTGTAAAATGGTGTGTGTGTGCAGACTGGGGCCTAAACAGTCTTGGAGCTGCATCAGTTGGCTTTGACTGGAAAGCTGAGACTCTTGTGGATTCAATGAGCCACGTTTGATTCCTGTGTGATGATGTTGGCCCCCATAACAGCCATTTCACTGAAAGGAGACCTTTTTTGAGACTCGGTGTCACTGTATAAATTGACCTCTAGTGACCTCTAGGAGAACCACAGCCTCATCAAACTTTACAGACACAAACTAGAGGAGAATTCAAAAATGATACTATTGCATCGGTAGATAAACAAATCGCCCCAGGCCTAATTTATTGTGCCAGTTTCTGCTACTGAGAGTAAAATCTAACTAAATAACAATCAAACTGATCGATATTAAGAAGGAGACAAGAGGCAGAGGGTTTTTTTTTTTTTTTTTTTGCATGTTCATTGCTTACTGCAGCCCAAAGCCTCACCCCACATTTTTCTGTCCGATTAAAAAAAGCCAGTGGTGCAGAAAATGAATCGGAGCAGTTGAGTAATAACATCATTTGCTGTTTCTTTGATGAACTGAGGGGGTTCAAAATCGCACCGTCTCCTAAGGCGACCCGGGACGTGGGCCTTGAAAGCAGCGTCGGCATGAGCAGCGATACAAGCAAAGAGAAACTCAAACTCCATAACGAGAAAATCCAATCTCCGCCCTGATTTCTGATTGATTGACAGGTGATCTCTGTGCAGGAACAGCCGTGATGAAAAGGCCGAGCTGTTTGAGCTGAAGTTCCCTTTACTTCCTCAGACATTTCATATTTTCAAAACATTTTACCTTTCTTCCTGAACGCTCAAAGTCAACGGTTGAACAACAACAAAGAAGAAAAAGAAGGAAAGACCCAAAATTCCAATGAAATGGGAAAATAAAACGGGGAAGTTGCCCTTTAGCCTTATTTAAAAAAAAGTGTTTTGACATTAAAACAGTGTGGAGTCAGTCTCTTTTCAGTTTAATGGTTATGCTCAGTGTTAGTTGGTCAAAGGGTCCATCCCACTGATTCTGCATGTTCAGTTTAATATCCACAAAATATATAAATGTCACCTTTCTGCGAATCTCTTCCCAAAGCGAGGAGTCGTATTTCAGAACTGCCACGTCATTTCTCCTCCCTTTCCACTTCCACTACGATATCATCAAGTCCTCCACATCAGTTTCCCTAAAAGCAGCGGCACTGTTGTGTTTTCAGGACTTTTTCCAATTGGAGCAGAGTGAAAAAAAAAAAAAAAATCCCTCCGCCTGGGAAAATAGTCCCCGTTCCACAGCCAGTTATCAGCTGTGTGGTTTCTGACATTGTTTGCTGCAGCAGCAGAACGTTATGAGGCGGCTGTTATAATACGCAAAAATTCACATTTTCGATTCTGTGTTCCGTGATTTTGTGATTTTGTGATTCCGTGATTTGCAGAACGCTTTGCTGAGCTGTAAAATGTGGGGATAAACTGAGGTGAAGGGGCTCAACATTAGAAATCACTGGCATGTTAAGTTACATAACCTATAAGCTTATGTAACGTAAGTCAGGCAAGTTGAGCAGTTTAGATGAGGTCAGGGTTGAGGACGAGCTCAGGGCAAAATTTAACTTTGGATTTAAAATTTAAAATCTAACCCTAACAAGCAGAATTTGATCTGGGATCTGCATCGATGGGCGCCTTCACCCGGGATATTTTTATATCTTTTATAATTTGTAATTATATATATATATTTTCTATATGTTATATTTTTCCAGCAGGTTTTGTTCAGCTGGATTTGAACACTTTGTTGGCTCTTCCTCCCTCTGAGTCCCGGTGTGTTTGGGTCTCGTTCTGATCTCCCGCCTGTCCGAGGGCGAATAATAAAGTTGGATTGTTTTGTAAACAGATAAAAGAACGTGGAGCCGGGTCTGAGCTCGCGACGCCCGCAGCAGTCTGCCCTACTTTCAGAGTTACAGTGCAGCCGTTTACACACACACACACACACACACACACATTCACATACAGAGAGAGGACTGGATGTGCTGTCGAGCTGAACTGACCCTGCAGGCTTGTACACACACACACACACACACACACACACACACACACTGCTGCTTTGTCTGTACAGTGTACAGCCGTGCAGACATGTGACTCATACACACACACACACACACACAGGAAAACACAATTAGGAAACTCCTCTGTTTTCCGGTTCTCTTAGTATCATTACCATGATCCTAATTTACGGCCCGGCCTTGGTGCCGGCGTCGCTCCGTGGTTTTGTCGCCTGAGCCGGGCGATGCTGCTGACGGGTTTTGGTCCAGAGCTGGAAGTTTGTCTGTCCGGTAGCCGAGGAGGCCGCTAAACACACTGTTCTCCTCTTGTTTTTGGGGGGCTTCTGCCCACACTAACACACTGAAGGCAACTGATTTTTGAATTCAGCGTCGGATTCAGTCGAGCGGTCAAGCGTTTTGTGTGATTTTCATGCGATGACACTCAGCTGTGATTATCAGAAAGTTGCAGCAGAGAAGTCAGTCTTCCTTTTCTCTGCTCAGATCTTTGTAGAGTTCACACTTTGGGGTGTTTTGGGCCTGCTGGTCAGACTGGAGGACATCTAAATCACATCCCATTACACTATGGCTTTATTTTTAGACACTAAATTATTCATTATTCATCAGAAAAGATGGTAACACTTTACACTAAGAGTACAACAATTAACGTTAGTTAACGTTAGTTAATGCCGTAATGGTTAATTAACTATTAGTTAATGATTATGGCATTTACTAATGTTAATAATATCTACAATAACCCTTAAATAACATATAAATTAATACCTTAGCATGAACACCATTAGTAGTACATGATTCTTAGAGACATTAGTTAATGGTTAGTTAACTGTTACTTCATGTTTATTACGGCATTAACAAACGTTAATTGTTGTACTGTTATTGTAAAGTGTTACCAAAAAGATGAATCAACAATATAAATAACCAGGCACAGGCCTACTCCTACAGAAATATATATATATATATATATATATACATATATATATATATGTGTGTGTGTGTGTGTGTGTGCGTGTGTGTGTATAATGTATATGTATATATACATGTATATATACATATATGTATATATACATGTATATATACATATACATATACAAGTGTATATATATATATATATATATATATATACACACACATACATACATACATACATATACACACATACATACATACATACATATATCAGGGACGAGTGGTCGTAATAAGCTATAAATGCAGCGCATGCCCAAGCCCTTCAATTAAAATCTTTAAAGAGCATATTGCAGGTTAAATTTTTTACAAAATTTATACTTAACATTGTGTGAAAATGACCATGTGAAAGGTTAATCCAGGATTTCATATGTTTTACAAGATATTAGGGCACATATTCAGAGGAAAAAGTGGCCGTTTTGAGCAAAGCGCCTAAAAACGCTCTTTTTTTCAACATCGCGTCATATGACGTAACAAGAGGGAGTCGGTCTCCTCAGCTCTGCTCCAGCTCAGTGCGCGGCAGTAGGTGGCAGTGAGTCTGAGCGGTCTTGGTCTAATGAGTTGGTCTGTTTTCAGTAGTTTTACATAGCATTTATTTATCATCATCATGGTAAATTATTGTGTTTGTGCTGGCTGCACAAACTCCAACCTGTCAGGACGTCGGCTCCACCGTTTTCGAGGAGAGAAACTCAGTGCGACCAGAAATGATAGCAAAACACAGTAGACGCTCACACTGAGCCTAAATGAAACAAGTTCACATAAATTAGGTAAATAACATAAATAAACAGGCCCTATTGCGTTTTGCTGTCATTTATGATTGAGCTGAGTTTCTCTCCTCTCCTCTGTTTGACCGCGGGCAGAGCTGAGCTCCGTGTGTCTCCACGGAGCGAAGCAGAGCAGAGACAGTGAACCGTGTTGGGTTGACAACAACTACACTCTTTACTGTACTGTTAAGGGCTGCTCACACAGGGCAGTCACATTACCTAAAGCGATCGCCCCGGGAATGCACGTCATCACGTTGAAATACGACAACAGGCATGGTCCGATGTCATCATAAATCAATATAGGTCAAATACATTCATCATGTCTTCTTTTTAGCTAAAAGACGTTTTTGTTTCTCTTAATCAGACATGGGATGTTTATTTACGTTGACAGTTTCGGAGGTAACTTCCTCCTTCTTCAGAAAGCGTCCGACTGACAGCCGGAGCGGCACCTGTCAGATCCGGCAGACCGGGTGCCGCGGACCGGGGGAGCGCGGTGCCGGAGTGGCATGTCAGCTGGCTGCTACTTTAAACCTGGTGGCGGTGCACACCGGCTGGCCCACCTGATGCCAGCCGGCACCGCGCACACCGGGTCAGGTGTGCCGGATCTGACAGGTGCGCGACGCACAGAGACTGCCATATATACCTTTCATCATAAATCAACTTTTGTTTATACGCGGCTGCAGCAGCACGACAGCGACAGACGACAAGGCGGGGGCTTTAAAATCAGTTTATCATTTATCAGGAAGCTGTTTATCTCTCTCCCTCCTGCTGTAACGGTAAAGCACTATACGACGCAGTGTGGAGTTATATGATGCAGTGCGAAATACGACTGATAGAAGCTCATTAGTTTCCGTTATAGGTAAGTATCAATACTCCTGCTGGTATTAGACGATCATTACTAGTTATAGCCTGATACGTGATAGCAAACTTTACAGTGTTGTGATGTGAACACAGTGTTAGATAACGCTAACGTTCATAGATAAATGCGTATATATCTCCAAGCTAACCCAGGTCACTGACCAACACACCTGCCCAGTCCTCCGCTGGTTCTCCTCGCAGCACAGCTGAATCTCTCTGTCCGTTATTTCTTCTGACTCTGGTCTGTTCCTGGTCTCTTTGACGCCTAACAGGCTCGTAATTATAAGGCTGTGCTCCGTCATATTGATATGAATACACATTCACAGCCTCTTCAGTGTCACAACTAGCATTAAGATCCATTATATTCCTATTGTTCAAACTGACCAGACTCCCTCTTCCTACGTCACTTCCGGTTTAGCTTTTTCAGATGCGGAAGTAAGATTCTGCCACAAAAACAACTCCACAGGTCACTGTAGAATATATATATGCATATTTCAATGAAAATTCAGTTCCCACATCATTTTCCTACACATTTATTCACTGGGGTCTCCAACCTGCAATATGCTCTTTAAAATGTTGGTCTCCTAGTGTGTCCTTTTATAATAAACCTTATTTCTATCATTTTGTCTGCAAACCGCTGCCTATATACAAGTATCTATCTCAATTTGCTAGTGAAATGCTGGAAGGTTGACAGCTTGACGCCCATGCGCTCTGTGATACGAGTACTTACAGTAGTTTAGTAGCCGGTGTTTCCTGTACGTGGGCGTTTTGAATGGAAAATAAGCGAATCAGCTTTTCAGAAGACACATGAGCAACACGAGCAGCTACGCAGCAGCTCGCTTGAAATGTTCAGCGGCAACAGCAAGTCATTCACTTGACAGCTAGCTACCGTTAACGTCGTTAGCTGGCTAGCTAGTACGGGAACGTTAACATTAGTTTGTTCTTTCATCTGCATCGTGCCAATCAAAATGGGTGAAAATACAACTTCAGTTGAGTGACCTGGCATGTTTCATCGATTTAGGCTGTTGCAGGTGTTCTGAAAAAGAGGAGTTCTCTGACGTTTATCACTTTGGTGCGTAGCCTGATGGGCAGCTGGGCATGTCTGTGTCATTTCATTTCATGTAGGCTAGCTGGTGACATTGCTGTGTTTTCACCCCGTGGCACGTCCCAATAGTTCAGATCTCACGGTAAATTCCAACATGTTGTTGGTAACATTGTGAGCATGTTCATGTGTCATTTGCTCGACTCTGTAACTGGTTATTACTGCATCATCCGTCCGTTCTAATAATTTCTGCTTTCATTTACTCTGTAAATTGCAGCACATTGTTGTTGGTAACACTGGGGCAAAATGCACACGCGTGTCTATCAAAATCGAGTTGTCGAGTTGATATAGTTAAAAACCATATTATGCGTTTTTATTAATAAATAAATGCCTAAAATTTTCGTGCTCACACCCTCGCGGACGCTCGCATGAAATTGGGACCACAGCATGACTACACAAAAACGTCACCACTCACCAGTATACATATATATATATATATATATATATATATATATATATATATATACTGATAGATAGATATTAATAGATAGAGGTGTATAAAACATCATGTAAATCTTTCTGCATCTCCTTCCCTCTCTTTAACTTTCTTCCATCTCAGTTCATCATCAGTTTCCTCTCTTCACTCCTCTCTTCCTCCTTCCAGTAGACTGTACATTGTGTGTGTGTGTGTGTGTGTGTGTCTGTATGTGTGTGTGTGTGTGTGTGTGTGTGGCAGGAGAACAGAGGAGACTCAGAGCAGAAATGAGAAACAGACCTTCAGTTCAGGACCTGTCTGTCACACACACACACACACACACACACACACGTGCAGACACATAAACACAGTGTGTATACATTCAGAGTACAAATCTTTATTTATCTTGTAAATGCACATGCAGACGAATGTAAACACGGCACAAAACACATCCAAACCCATCGTTATCTCACACACACACACACACACACACACTGTAGGGCCACCCTTGGCTGTGTGTGTGTGTGTGTGTTACATGTGTTTCTAGCTAACGTGCCTCGGCTCTCTGAGGAACAGAGAGGCCTTGTAGTTTGATGAAAACTGTAAAAAGTGCCGACTCTCCAGCAGAACAGCGAGCCCCATGTTCCGTCTGACAGGAGAGTCTGAAGGCTGCCCGGCGTCACAGGAGGCCTGAAACACGGCTCGCTCGATCTGTTTGTGGACTCCTGACCACGTCTCACTTCTCCTCCAGGAAGCTTCTTCACATCCAGCTCCAGAGTCCGGCTGCTGTTTAACCTGCGGGACGTCCAGCTCCAGCCCCCTGAACCCACTGGTGCTCCTCTCCGGTGTGACGAAGGTCTTCAGAGTCCAGGAGTGACGCCGGCCGCCGGGGTCACATGGGGTCATCAGGTGTGAGCGGTTGGTAAATGTCCTGGGAAGAGACCTCCTCCTCTGTTCACAGATGGCTTCTCCATCCTAACGTCGAGCGCTTCCTTCACTCCTCTTCCGAACCGTCTGTCCTCCCTACTCAAGACATGAGCGCTGTGATCCTCGTTGGAGTGTTCTCAGGTCATGACTCAGCAGTTTACCTGCACCTGAAGGAAAGAGACGCTCCTTTGAGAACCATGACTGTCATATCTTTGACAGGGAGGACAGATGGTGTGACAGAGGAGTGAAGGAAGCGAAGACAGAGACAGTGAAACCAGAGGAGGGGGTCTCTTTATCTCCATCCTACAAGGCCGTCCTGTCATCCCTTCCCAGGACATTCTCAATCTGTACCCTCAAATTACTAAACTATACCCACAGATGTGTAAACTGTGCCTGTGAATTATGAATCCGTGCCTCAGATTTGTAAACTGCAAACTCAGATTTGCAATCCATGAGCTTAAATGACTTTTTCCTCCAAAGAAAGAGACAGCAACTGTAATCTGAGGGCACATTTACAAATCTGCAGGCATGGATTTGGGCATGGACTTGGATTATGAATCTAGGAGCACTGTTTGAAAACTGCGTGCACAGATTTCCAAACTGAGAGTTCAGATTTTTTTTCCTCCTCAGCGGACCCCAGAGGTCTCCATGCACAGCTGATCACTGTGTTTTATTGTCCACCGGCATGAGTGTTAAGCATGTTAGGAGACCTGCTCCCTAAAACTGCAAATATCTGCCAAGTCATCCAGGCTCATCTTCAGTGTTCAGTTCTTGTTTTTTTTCTTCCGACAAGGTGAAAAAAAAAAACATAGCGGTGGGATAATCCCACTTTTTTCCAATGCAGTTTCACTTTTTTCATTTTCATTCTTCTGGGAAAAAGTATAAATCTACAGAAACGAGGCAGAATAAGGCAGATTAGCCACTAGGATCAAGAAAATGATTCAAGAAAATTCTGGAAACAAGTCGATTAGTGTTGAAAACAAGAGGAATTATCTCATCCCACTGGCGGATTTTTTTTTTTTATTTTTTTATCTTGTTTAGGAAAAACACAAAACCCAAAAAACAAGATTTGAACACTGACGATGAGACTGAGTGACTTCACATGAAGATTTTTTGAAGTGCATAAAAAAAAACAACTGCACATTTTGCAAACGCTGCCCCAATCAACCAAGTTTCCAAAATGGAAAACACATAAACGGCTTTCAGAGCGCAGCAGCAGCTTCATTTGCATCGAGGCTGTAATGTCGAGGCAGACAGACAGAGAGACAGACGGGTGTGTGGTCCGCCAGTGAGGCGGCAGGACGGACGTACAGCCGGCCAATCAGACACGCAGACAGACAGACAGACAGACAGACAGACAGACATATAGATGCAGTGTTTGGCAGCGGAGCGGCTCACATGTATGTGACATGTGGAGAGGGGAAACAGAGACGGAGCGGGACGCTGCTTGGAGGCCGACCGTAAATTTCTTGGCCGGCAGCTTCCCGACGTTCCCTGAAACTGGAACTGTGGAGGATTCTAGGAACTTCAGGAACGAACAGGGAGGAACTGAGGAGGAGGAGGAGGACGAGGAGGAGGGGGAGGGGGGAGATCGGGGTTAGTGTGGTGGAGTGGTGTTACCAGAGCGTTTTATTTTTAGGTCTACGCTCACCCTGTCAGCGCTCAGAGAGAGAGAGAGGGAGAGAGAGAGAGAGAGGGAGAGAGGGATCGTTTCAGGCCGGGTTCACACTCAGGGTTTTTTCCTCGGCCTCCTCACTCCTAAAGAGTGGCTCTTAAACTTAAAGAAAAACACACACACACACACACAAAACTGAAAAACAATGTATGTCAGCCTCTTTTTTTTTTTTTTATCAACCGACCAATGACGAAAAAAAATCAGTGACAAAACTCAGTCATGGTTACATCGTCAGTGTCATCAGCAGCAGCTTGTTAAACCCTCTCGGCATCTTTTTCACTCCGAAAAAAAAAAAATGGTGGAAACTTAGAAGTAAAAAAAAAAAAAAAAAAATCGATGCTTGTGGAAATGGTCATATCAGTATCCAACTCCCTCCTCATGTGCTTTAGCAGCTTTACTCACTGTGAGAGTGAAGGTCCAAATTCATTTCACCTTTATTAACCTCTTGACCCATTAATTTTTCCCCTTAAAACTTTCATTAAAGGGATGCTTCACCTATTATGCATCATTTTTGTATCAAGCGTTCACCGTGTGCCGCCTTCAACCTCGAACTCCAAAACCACCAGCCATCTCTGACCCAAACGTTTAAAAAAACTGCGGCTGGATAATTATACGATTTCACACGGATTTTCGCTCCGATCTCGCTTCACTTCACACACGAAATCCTCTCGTGCACGTTCAGTCTGAGCTCGACGCTGGCCTGCAGCTGATGATGACCTTTGTGGCGAAGTGATCTTTGGATTATTTTTCCGATAAATCAATTAATCCCAGTGGAGAAAGAGTGAAAAACTCTGAGAAGGAAGACAGTCTTAGCACTTTAGTGATCTTGGTGAAACGAACATCCGGCGGGTGGTTGGTGTTTTTATCGGACACGTGACGAAAACTGCCAATCGATTTGTCTTGTCTGACTACGTGACCGATCGTACGGCGCTTTTCTTGGTTTTAGCATCGGGGTAAACGTGTGCGACAGCTGACTGGTTTCACTTTTCATAATGAAGCAATCGTCATGACGCTCTTTAAATTCACAGCTCCATCGGCTTACATGTTTTCATCTTTTAGTGAGGGATCGCTTTCATTCCTACAAAACGCGATGTATATTTATGAACCTAAACGTGTGCTGCAGCGAACCAAAAATCAGAGCTGCTCCGCCATTAGATACATTTTCTGTACGTGTCCTGAGTGAGCTACAGGAACAAGAGTCGCTTGTCTGACACGTTTTTGTTCGATTTGCTCCCGAGCTCAGCTGCTGGAAAATGCGTCTAATTTCCTTTTGCAAGTTTTGGCGACGTTTCAGCCGCCTCTGAAATTACCCTCCACTGCCGGGTGGAAACACAAAGAGACGGAGTGTGAGAGAGAGAGAGAGAGAGAGAGAGAAAGCCACTCCGTTACTCACACACACACACACACACACACACTCACACACACACTCCTCACCCAGAGTGTGAAAGGCAGATAGTTGTTGGTCATGTTTGGTCGCGCGACTCCCTTCGCCATATTTGGCAGCCCCGCACTGCCGAAATGCCCTCCTCCCCCCTCCTCCTCGCCTCTTCCTGCCCGGTATTGAACCTTGGGACCTCCCCTCCCCCACCCCCCACCCCCACTCCAGTTCACTGGCTGACTTTCTGGGAATCGAACTGGCGCTGCTTTTTTCCCCTCGAAGGTTTCTGCTTGATGGTCAGGAGGGGGTTTTTGTTTTTTCTCATGGCGGGTGTCGCTGCTGTGATGAAACGTCTATGGACCCTTATGGAAAGAAAATATATTTACCAATATATTACATGACATATATTACAATATATTACAATATATTACATTTAATATATGGAATTACAATAAATTTATATGTTATGTATTTGAAAATGTCTTAGCAATCCATGGAATAATATATTGGTGAAACATATATAATGCAATATATTTATATATATTGCATCAATAATTTTAATATATGGAATAATACATAAGTAATTGCGCATTTCAGATATTGCAATATTGGAAAATATAAAGACTAGTTCCCATATGTGGAAATGTATTATCTAATATATCACATATTTTCCAATATACTGCAATATATTTTTGTTTTGTAAGGGGAGCGGGAGCGAACGTTTTCACTGCCGCTCTGCACACAGAAAATCTCCAATAAGTCCATTCAGTCTCAGCTTCAGTGCTCAAATCTTGTTTTTCTTCAGACACGGTGACACAAATCTCCCAGTGGGATCAGATGAAAACAGCTGATTCAGATTTTTCAGGAATGTTGTGTTTTCTCAGTGGCTGATGGCCTTAATCATCATTTGGCATCAGATCGAGCATAATAGAAGTTTATTCATGTTCCCTATAATTTTAAAGGATCATCCTGGTGATTTTTAATGTTTGGCCTATTTCTCCACATTTTACATGTCAATAAACCATTTTGCAAATTATGCAGAGGAGCTAAAGAGTTCACAGTATATAAGAAGAAGATATTAATCATTTATTTAGCGACGTTAAACACTCAGTGGGGCCAAATTGACCTCAAAGATAAAGGTTAAAATACTGCTCGCTTTGGGAAAAGACTAGCAGAGAAAGTGAGGCATGTACATTGTGTGCTTATTACACTAAACATGCAAAATCACAGGAATCTCCAGCAGGCTGAGGACTGTGAGCTGACGGAGGGCGGAGGAGGAAACAGGACGTTTGGAAACGTCTGCGTCTGCAGCCTGATAACCACAGACAGATAACACGCACTGGCATACTGCTGATAGCTAACGTTAGCCAGTGAGCTAACGCTGCACTGACAGATGGCCTAATCTATGTGAAGATTAGCAAAACTAACCTCCAGCTCTTTCTGCAAGGATTAGAGCCCAGCCTCGCAAAGCACGGCCTACAACACCATCGTTTCCGTCTTCCGCCATTTTTCTGTGCAAATTCCTGCAGAAACTACGGCAGCAAGCATACAAATAGAGCAGTATGGCATCCATATTTATTTTGGTGTCAGAATACCATGAGAAATACATTCTCACATTTGTTATTATGTGTGTGCAAAGGAGTAATGTAGCCCTGAAGCCAGTCGATAAAAGTTTGCTGCTCAAACTTTATATTGTCATTGAAAAAAAATCATATAGTCCAATCCTGGCTGGTGAAAGTGATGCAAAAGCAATGGAATAAGTTTTGCCTTTCTTCAAACAAAAGGTAATATTTTATAGTATTACTTGTAATTGTCAGTAGTGAGTAATATGCAGTATATTACACAGTGAAAGTGACTTGCTCAGCACTGCTGGAGAGTCTGGATCAGAGCTTAATGGTTGAATGAGAGCGTTGAACTCGGTGGTGTGAACCAGCTGAGCGCTCGACCTCCTGCAGCCTGACGGCAGCTGGGCCACAGGGACGCTGCTCGTCTCATGTTCACAGGCTCCATACTAAGAATAAATGTGCCACTATGCCATCACCGCGGGGCTATATGTGTGACATAGCCGAGGAGGTCGAGTCCATGTAGTTCCCTCGCTGAAATCCTACGCTGAGTCTATTTCAGGAGGGAATCTGTTGGATTCAGCTCAGCCGTCCGTCACGCTGACAGGAGAGGAGAGCCAAAAAATTATAAAGTCTGTCAGAGGTTTGTCCCAGGCTAAATGGACACTCAGCAGACTGGGAGAAAGTACATTTTACCCATTATTTTTTTTAATCTTGTGCTGAGACACAAATTAAATTTTCAAAAAAGTAAAAAAAGCAGCAAGGTAATCAGGTAATAATCTGTTTCATTTCAGTTTTTTAGGACAGATTGTTGCCAGATCTTTCAGAAGCAAAAAAAATGTGTTCATGAATAAATAAATAAAAACAATAAATGTTTTCTGCTTGACCACCTTGCAGTTTTGAGTTTTTTCTCTTGTTCTGGGGGAAAAAAGAAATAAAGACTTAAGACGAAGGGTGGCAAAGTGTTTGACTCACAAGAGCAGTGTGTGATTATTCTTCCTTCAGTTCTATGTTCCTTCAGCTCTATGTTCCCAAAGCTCTATGTTCCCAAAGCTCTATGTTCCCTCAGTTCTATGTTCTTTTGGTTCTATGTTCCTTCAGCTCTATGTTCCTTCAGCTCGATGTTCTCTCGGTTCTACGTTCTTTCAGCTCTATGTTCCCTCAGCTCTATGTTCCTTCAGTTCTATGTTCTTTCAGCTCTGTGTTCCTTCAGACCTGTGTTCTTTCAGCTCTATTTTCTCTCAATTCTATGTTCCTTCAGCTCTATGTTCCTTCAATTCTATGTTCCTTCAGCCCCATGTTCCCTCAGCTCTATGTTCCTTCAGTTCTACGTTTTTCAGCTCTATGTTCCTTCAGTTCTATGTTCTTTCAGTTCTATGTTCCTTCAGATCTGTGTTCCTTCAGCTCTATGTTCCTTCAGTTCTATGTTCCCTCAGCTCTATGTTCCCTCGGCTCTATGTTCCTTCAGCTCTGTGTTCCCTCAGCTCTATGTTCCTTCAGTTCTATGTTCCCTCAGTTCTATGTTCTTTCAGTTCTATGTTCCTCAAGATCTGTGTTCATTCAGCTCTATATTCTCTCAGCTCTATGTTCCTTCAGTTCTATGTTCCTTCAGTTCTATGTTCTTTCAGCTCTCTTCCTTCAGATCTGTGTTATTTCAGCTCTATATTCCTTCAGATCTATGTTCTTTCAGCTCTATGTTCCCTCAGCTCTATATTCCTTCAGATCTATATTCTCTCAGCTCTATGTTCCTTCAGTTCTATGTTCCCTCGGTTCATTTTAAAAGGTTTCACCTCTGGACCAAAACTTTGTATTTGTCAGTTTCATCAGATCTGCATCGTGACATAAAATCAGATTTAAATGTTTTCTGAAAAGTGATCAATATATTATTAACAGCAGTTATAACATCTTGTTTCCTGTAACTTTACAGCCGTTTAGTAAACACTTAACCCCGATGCTGATTGCGTGTTCATGTTTTACTGATCTAAGTGGAAGTAAGAAATTATTTAAACAATTGCAAACTCATTCTGGTGATAAATTTGATAAATCTGGCGTTAAATGTTCCAGCAGCCTCTCCTGTGGCCTGATTGGACGTTGCCTCTTTGGGAAGACTTCCTGCAGCACAAGTGGAAGAGGAAACCCTGTGAAGTCCAAGGACACGGAGGAGGTTCAGCAAGGCAAGTGAGGATTTTTGAAAAAAAAAAAAAAAAAAAAAAATCTGTGAATGGATGTCAATGAAATTTGGTGGACGGATCCGCCAAGGAACAACTGATTAGATTTTAGCGGCGATCCGGACGCGGGACACAACAGAGACGTGAATCCAAATCCTCAGGAAATGTCCGCGGGGGCCAGGAAGTCAATTTAAGTGGAGATGTCGGTGGTGAAGTGTTTGTGTCTATTTTTTGATAACCACATTAGTTTGGCATGTTCTCCCCAGGTCTCCCCAGTCCAAAGACGGTGCCGTGCCACTGCTCTGAAGGCCCATTATCCCCAAACCACAGGAGTCGGAAAAATGTCCCGTTGAGCTGAAAGCCCGTTGGTCCGCCGGCCTGTTATCACGCCTGCTGCTCCGAAGGCCTGCTTCTCTGAAAACACACACTCTGCCGGTGTTATGCCGAGTTTTGCGTCCGTGCCAAGAAAGGCACCCAGGCCTGTTTACCCCGAACCCTCACCCGAGGCGACCCCTGCCCCAAACTGTACCACAAGCACAGAGTGGACATTTTTTTGAATGACGCAAGCCCAACAAGGTGAAGCCGTTTGAAAATTAACGATGAATGAATGAATGAATTAGTTTAGAGACATTCAGGTCATAAATCTCATGTGGTTGTCTGCAGTCAAAGCCGCCTTTGTGCAGGTTTTTAAGGGTTTATTGGCCCTGACTGCAGAGACGATGCTGAGGCGAAATCTTTATCGAGTTGGAAATAACTAATTACATTTGCTCACATTACTGTGACTGAGCGGCTTTTGTGAACTTGTGCTTTTGGAGTGTTTTGATTTAACTGTTACTTCAGTCCGTTTTTGCTTGAGTTTTGTCCTTTACTACATTTTAAATCAGATTCATTACAGAGAATAACAGATTGTGGGTCGGTTTCACAATAAAAGCTCTGTCAGCAAAGATGAGAGGAGGAACCTGCTTCCACTTTGTTGGTTCTACTTTTTATCGTTTTTCAAATTTCACAATAAAAGCTGCACCATGGAAAACTGCAGCAAGTGTGGACGATGAGAACCATGTAGACTCATCCATCATGTTACGTTCTTACCCCACATTTTGTCAGCTGAGTCTACAGGGTCCTCACTTCAGTTTTAGCGTAATATCCCTTTAAAAGCATGTAGTGTGCAGCGTGTTCTCTCCTCCTTTTCTAACTGCATGGAAAAGATCCCAGCTAACACAGTTACTGTTTGGAAAAAGGAGCTCAGTCACTTTTACTGCCAAACATTTGACATGAGACACTTTGGACTTTTACTGCAGGACATTTTTACTGCACTACTTCTACTTCTACTGCAGTCAGATACCAGCAGAGGAACAGTACTTCTACTTCTACTGCAGTCACATACCAGCAGAGGAACAGTACTTCTACTTCTACTGCAGTCACATACCAGCAGAGGAACAGTACTTCTACTTCTACTGCAGTAGCAGCAGTTTGTAGTACTCTATCCACCTCTGATAAAACTACTGAAAAAAACCCCAAATTAGGCAGGATTAACTGTATCTGCTAAGATGATGATTAAGTGTTTTTGTAAACCAAAATAACATAAAATTAACATGTCTTTCTGTCTACTCTTGTCCTTATTATTATTATTATTATTATTATTATTTATTTATTTTTTTTTTTTACCTGATTCTCACTGTGCATTTGTACCATCAGTCTGATATCGGTCCTGTCAATCACCCAAAATCCCTCCTAAAAAGTGTTAAAGTTTCCTAAATGTTGACTGAAACGTCCCTCTGAGTGGCTGTGTGAGCTCTGTGCAGTACTTTCAGGTGATAAGCTGGACCCGTCTTTACTTCAGTGAAACATTGTGTGGTTTCAGTTTGGTATTTTACAGAATGCCTCACACTGGAAGTGAGAGCAGAGCGGCCGTGCTCACACACACACACACTCTGCTGTGGCTGCAGGCTGCAGGCTGCACTCTCACAGCGACGACAGCAAGTCTGACTGCATGGAGAACCTCAAGCCGGAGCGTTCACTGTCCTCGCTGCAGCGCTGTCTGAGGAAATGTGGAGTCTGTCTGCTCCCTGCTGCTGGACAGAGCCTCACACAGACCTCTTCATATGTGACAGCCCCCTACACACACACACACACACGCACACACACACACACACACACACACACACACACACACACACACACACACACACACACACACGCTGAGCTGACGTGGCAGTGACTCCACATGGCCTGTGGAATGTTGTTTGAGGAAAGAAAAAAGACATGTGGAGCTTTTCAGCTGCAGGGATTTGAAGGGAACTTTAAATTTCATACACACACACACACACACACACACACACACACACACACACAGGCATGAATGTACATGCACACAAATGCACATACACAGCATGCATGTGCAGTCACAACAATAACAGGGACACGTGCCTGAGCATAGAGTCATAGAGGCATGTACATGTTTGCACACACACACACACACACACACACACACACACCATGCTTACACCACACTCCAGTGAGATGAACACAGCTGTAATTTAGATGCCAAAACCGTTCAAGTCACTTCTCTGTGTTTGTCAAAGGAGCAGAACTTATCGTTTTCAGTGGAGCTCACTGGGCTTGACCTTTAATTTAAAAAAAATAAACCAAAAAAAAAGTTTTTGCAGGGCAGCAAATTAACAGTTACACTTGAATTTTGTTAGTCAGTTGATCTCCAGCAGACTAATCTGCAGCTCTCATCAGCATTACAGTGAGGGGGTCAGACTTCACAGCGACTTGATAATAACATTCCTGTGACCTGTAGTCCTGCAGCATAACCAGAAAATCACGGGTTCGATTCCCCTGCTGAAGTGTCGTTGAGCAACAAACTGCTTCAATTCATTTCAGAGGATTTAAAAACCTAAAAAAAAATGTCCACACAGAAACACCAAGCCAGCGTTTTCAGATTTACACACTTTTAAAGTCTCAGAAAAAGCCAGCTAAGTGTGACTGAAGGGCCAAAACTGAGAAGAAAAAAAAAAAAAAAACCTGCATTTTCAATTTTACCCGGCTTAGTGTGGAAAGTGTAAGGAGCTCAAATTTAGCACACCGAGGAAGAACCAGAGAGCCGTGTCTTCAAAAGGTCTGACAGCTGAACGTTCATGTATTTAATCAGCACGATGAGCAGCACCTTAAAGATTTTGTGAGGTAACTGAATGAGACGTTTTTCACGTTTTCAGGAAGCAGCTGGACGGGTACAGACCGGACTCAACATTTGAAAAGATGAACGTAAATCACCACGCGGGAGGACAGTTTAACGTCAGTGAGGAATCAGTTTGTGACTCGGCAAATCTCAGCCTGACGGGGAGAAAGAGCTCCACACACCGTTTTGAATACAGTGTGTGAATCTCTCTCTCACTTCCTCAGCGCACTCAGCTGGAGGCCATGAAACAAAAAGGAGCGAACAGATTAACAGCACCCCTGTGGGCCAAGAGTGTTTATGAATGAACAGCTTCTGTTACATTTAATAAACCAGCCTTCAACAGGAAACTTTTTTTTTGTTTGGGTCCCTGAAACTGCATCTTCCATATCGATATTACCAGGTTTTACGGTATATGATGTGAAATCTTTAGCACCGCTGTATGATTTGCAAAATATGGGTAAAATGTAGTAAACAGGACATTCAAAATCCCTGGTATGTGTGTGTGAATGCTGCTGAAAAAGCACACACATGCTCAGCCAATCTACCCTGCACAAATAAAGGCTATGGTCCTTTCATTTCACATCCACCTGTCCAGTGTAAATACCGTAATTGTCGGACTATTGAGCGCACCTGGAATATAAGCCGCACCGACTAAATTTACAAAGAAAAAAGAATTTGTACATATATAGGCCACACCTCTTTATAAGCCGCAGGTGTCCACGTTGTAACATGAGATATTTACACAGAAAGATGGTACACGGAAAGATTTTTTTAATTTTTACTTAAGCGACAGTTCAAGACAGTGAGAAACTAGGTCTAAATATGGCCTCTGTTGTCAACTATTTTTGGGACTACAATTCCCATGATGCCTCTCTTGCCATTACCATGCCTGACACAGGTGTTTGGCATTCTACAATCAAGTGACATGACTATTTGAACCCTCATGTTGTATTCACTTGTTCTGTATGCCTGAAGAAGGTCTATGACCGAAAGCTTGCAGTAAATTTTGATATGCACAGTGTTTGAGTGTGCGATTGCTGTTTTTGTAATCTTTATACTTAAGCGACAGTAAAATGGCAGTAACACGGCTGGTTTAAAAAAATAACCAGCCTGCCAGCCGTAGGCCGTTTGCCTACCAGAAAAGTCATTGATCGCTATCTTCATCTTCCTCCTGCGCACTAAAACCAGTGAAGTCGTCTTCTTCAGTGTCGGAACTGAACAGCCTCAGAATGACTTCATCACACACTTTCTCAGTCTCTCTTTCGTTGTCGCTCTCAATGTCACTTTCGTCTCGAGGCGAATTTGTGCTCGTGCCGTCCTCTTCATCACGCAACTTAAAAGCTGCAACATACGCATTTCTCCGTGTGTTTTCCATGATGAGGGTGTGTGCATCTATGGTGTGCATGATGCGCAAAATGACTGTTCAAAACACAAGCAAACTAGCGTCTTCCTTGGCGCATCATCTCGTCCACCTGTCTGTCTTGCTCTTGCGCTTCCTGCTAGAGCGCCCCCTGGAGGCCGTTAGCCCGTAAAAATCTATAGATTAGCCGCATCGTTGTTTAAGCCGCAGGGTTCAAAGCGTGTGGAAAAAAGTAGCGGCTTATAGTCCGGAAATTACGGTACTCACCTTGGTATCCAACTGACTGATGCTGATTTAATACAAATAATTCATTGTATTTACACACAGTTTAATAATCAGGTTGCTCACCACCAGGGGGCGTTTATCTGATTTGTGAAACTGCCACATAAACGGAAAGCCGGTTTCCATAATCAGGATAAGGGATTAAGAGAAAGCCGGTTAGCACAGGTAGATTTCTGCTGGAGAAACCCCACCACTGTCGCCATGGAGACCATCACTTGCTTTTCTGGGTGTTTTTGTTTTTTTTTTTTTTATGTGCAAGCACGTGCAGGAAAAGAGAGCGGATAAGAAAACTGACCAGATAAACCCAATAAACTGTACAAAACTGCACAAAAAACGTTATTATTGAAGAACACTCGATAATTTGATGTTCTCATGAAGATCTCACTGATCATGTGGTTCATGTTTTCTCCACGCAGGTTCGAGATCAATGCATCGCCGGGCACAGCGGCCACGTTTCGTAACATTACGCGTGTTACCGTCAGATGACATCTCTGCAGCTGAAAATCATCACTCGGGCTTGTTCACATTCACCACGGCCAAATGAAACCACGCTCTTTTATGCCCTCAGATCCCATAGATGTGCCTGTGAGAACATAATGTGAAAAATAGACAACAGCCGGCCTTTTAGCTGAGGTTTGGTGTAAATTTATGACGCCCGAGAGGAAATTCCATCTTGGCCCAAACAAACACAGCCTCTAAAAGCGCGGAGTCGGCCGTGAGAGACGCAGTGAACTGAGCTGGCAGCACTTCTGTTCACTTTGTGAGGAAATGAGCTGACCTTTTTTTTTTTTTATTATTATTATAAAACAGTGATTAATAAGCCGCTGTGTTCCCTCCTCTGTTTTTTGGTAATCACACTGACAGGCCTAAAGCTTTATGTGTCCCTGGCCGACTAAATGAACCTCATGTGATTTAAATGAAGAGTATGGAGACACGGCAGCGGTCATGTTAGGAGACAGACGTGTGGCAGGCGACTTCAGGACAGTCCAAGTGTGTTATATGACAATACAAAAACCACAAAAAAAAAAAAAAAAAATGTATCATGGAGCAAATGAGAAAGGAGCCAGGATGTGAGCCACATTTTATTCGGCTGTTGTAATCACAAATTAGACGGCTTGCACGCCAGTTTCACAAGCTCTCCATCCAAATTGTGTTATTATAAAGAGGCACTGTGAGGCTGCAGAGATTTATGGCTCATAAATAAACAACGTTTGGCGCAGTCGTGTACTGAATTGCATCATGGGGGATGAGCCTGCTGTTGCCTCCTAGCTGCAAGACACGGCGCTCAGCTGTTGTCATCCCACTGCTGAAACGTAGAAATTTGCGGAAATCCAGGTGGATGCTGAGGAGATCTGTCTGCTGGCTGGACACACATGAGGCAAGCTGCAGGTTCACCCGGTTTATGGTTTGATTTGTGTGTTTGGATGTGTAGTCAGGGTGTAAAACTGAAAAAAAAAAAGATCCAATCAATAAACAATATACCTTACGAAAGAGCAGAAGAATCAATGAATATACTGACAGTATTTTTATGTTTGTTTTAATCACTCTAACTAGACTTTTGCCTTTGATTTCATATTGTTATGCCAAATCTCTGAATGAAAAAAAGTTATTTTTGCATGAGAAATGGTAGTTTTTTTTTTTTTTTTTTTTTTCATGTACAAAACAAACTGAAGCAAAACTGTGGCCCAAAATCTGCAACACAAACCGAACCGTGACTTTGTTTGCCTCTCTGTGTGTTTTGTAAGATATTTTCTTTTGATTTTGTCCTTCATTGATCAGTTTGACAAAGTACTCTGAGCTGCTTTTTGGAATGTGTGTGTGACTAAACCAAACTGTGTTTCCTCTCGGGGCAGCCTCTCCCACAGTGATGTTACAAAACAGTGAAGCTCCCCACACTGAACATATTTCTTTACAGCGTGTTTCTGTTTCCATGATCCGACGGGACACGGACTCGAACCCGCAGCGTCGGGAGCAGGACGTGCCTCGGGCTGCGTTCAGGGTCAGCGTGTTCAGATCGGTTTCTCCGAGCTCTGCAGCGTCATCCCGCCGGAGCTCGCCGTGACAGCGATGTCACCTGAACCTGGAAATGTGGTGAGAAAAGGGCTCGAAAGGCCTGAAATAAAAAGGTTTGCCTATTAGCCGGCTATACAAGGGCCCAATAAGATTTCTTTTCATGGGGCGCCCCTGAACACAACAGAGTCAGCTTCTCCTCTCAGATTAAAGAAAACAAACAGCCTGGGAGTGTTTTATCATGTTGTCAGGAACTCTATTAACTGTGGAACTACATCATTATATTTTCAGATGAAGAACTGAGATTAAAGTCCGACCCAGGCACAGAGCTTTTCTGTCAATTAATTAATGGTATCTAACTATTACATCAATAAAACAGAGTGTTACTGAGGAAAAATAGGATAATGCATTAAAAAGTCTACAGATGGAGAATAATGGATTCTAATTTTTCTGTTGTGGTAAACTTCATTTAAATTTTTGCAGGTAGGAGTTTATTGTCTTGTTCAGTGACACTTCAGTAGGGAACTGAACCCTAGGGTTGTGTGTGTGTGTGTGTGTGTGTGGCGATCTGGGGGGAAACCTCACTAACCGCAGCGCCGGCCACACTGCCTCATTCAACGCGGCCCACAAGGCGAAGTCAGGCCTGGATTCCCCCGTCCGTTTCGCAACCGGTCTGCATTATTTACGTCCTCCTACGTTTGTCTTGTCTGATTAATATTTATAAATATATATTTTTTTATTCTGGACAAACAGAAGTGACCAGACAGCGGAGTGAGTCACGCTGAGCTGTCGGCTGCTGGGGGAGGGAAGTCCAGGCTTCATCTAAAACGGCGTCCATTTATTTTGGAAACTCGCTGAATCACTGAAGTGCAGTTCTTCATTCAGCAGCTGCTCTCAAACAGCACGCCGTCCGTTCGGAGAACCGCCGACCAGCGGCTCGTTTTGAAAGCCACGTCATTTGAAATCTTCATCTTAAAGGAGCGTTTCATGAACAGTTTCCAGAGTTTGCACATCTGAAACTCACCGGCCTGGTGCTGCCGTGTGGACGAGGAAAACGGCTTTCTGAAAACAATGAATTTTCATGTGATCCAACAAACGCTTCCACATTATGAGTTGCATCGGTGCACAAATGAGTAGCAGAGGACTTTTCAGTTCCCGGTTGTCTCAGTAGAGACGGTAGACTAATGGAAAACGGTCTGAAATGGTGTGAAAATGTCAGTGTGTTGTACGGAGGGGAGGGAAGAACAAATGACCTTTCCTGCATAGTTAAAACTTCAGATTCATTTACTTTAAACATTTCCATTGTGCTGTTTATCACGTTGAGTGAATGCATTACATTGCAACAAACCATTTTGCAAATCATGCAGCGGTACTCAAGACTTCACAAAATGTGCCATAAAGCCCAGGAAATAGTCACATCCTTTGCCTTTCTGATAAAGGACTGGTTTATGTAAATGGATCAGTGACTACTGATGTACAGCGCCCCCTGGCTGCAAATGTTTTCGCCCTCCTTTTTGTCTGAGTGTGCGCAGCCACCATGAGATTTGCCGAGTCACAAGTCAAATCTTCCTCACACGTGGTGATTTCCATTTATCTTTTCAAATTTTCCGGTCGGTTTGGACTCAGATGCTCAGATGCTCTAACGGCAAACACGAGGACGCTCTGTGCCGTTTGCTCAGTTAAACTGCCGGGGTGGAAACTCAGTGTTATCGGACGTAGCTAGGTTAGTGTGGACATGACCTGAAGCTCCGTTCACACCGGCTGAACCTTGGTGCCTCCTCCTCCTCCTCAGTATGGTTTGTTGAACACAGCAGAAACAAAAGAACCGGCGTGAGAAACTGATTTCAGGTCGCCTCTGAGTGAGCCCAAGCACGTTTCGATTAAAGTGAGAAGGCAGTTCAACCCGACTGCAGGAAGTGAAGACATGACAGAAGTCTGGGAAATGTTTATTTTGTGAATTCTGCCATTGAGCGTTTGCTTTGCGAACGCCATTTTAAAACTGAGTTAAGTTTGTAAGCAACAACACGACTGCATGATTTGTCATTTTTGTTCAGTTTTACATCTTTTCCACATATTTCTTCTGTTTCCAAAAGCAAAATGCATCCTGACAGCCGCTCAGGCTTCAACCCCGAAATCAGCTCAAACCTCTCAGATGTGAACATGTTGATTATCAGTCAGCGCATCTCTTCAGTTTAATTTGACAAAGCTGTTACTCAGTCAGCTGGTGCACATTTTTCCTTCAGGTTTGGAGTGGAATGAGGGCAAAATCAAAGAAAGACAGAAAGACAAAAGAAGGAAGAAGGTGTGAACAGAGTGGTAGACCGTTGTGTTCCTCCTGTAAACGAGGTGAACCTTATTCAGTAAAACTGGAGCTTCACTTCAAGTCAGCTTTATTGACAGCACCTCAGATGACACAGAGCGCCAAACAGCGACAGCAGAAAGAAAACAGCAGAGAGAAGGACAGAAATAACATGAAAAAAATAATAAAAATGATTCATGTGTGCTGGAGCTTTGGGGAAGTCGCAGGTTCGATTCCAGCCGTGACAAAACACTGAGTCAAGCACCGCAAACCTCAGTCAAATAATGGTGGAATATATAGATATATTTTTGAAAAACAACAGAGAGAGTTCCCCATTTCACGTCCCTGTTCCTGCTGACGTGTGCAGCTCGATTTGTCTGAGATTTTCCTTTTTTTTTTATTATTATTTTTTTTTAGCTCTAGAGGAAGCTGGCTCACACAACACAGTGAGTCAGATTCAAACATCCAGCATCAGAATGATCATAAAAAAAAAAAAAGTTTATTATGCACAAAACAAACCAGAGCATGATGAGGCGGCTGTTTCAGACAAAAATTCAAATTTGAAAATGAGTAGATTTTGATGAAATGTTGTGACGTCCTTATTAACTCCACATGATTTACAAAACAGTTTGCTGGCATGTAAAATGTGGATAAATTTCAGTAAAGAGGTCAAATGTGTGCAATTACTGTAATTAATAAAACCCCGTGAGGCGCTGTAGTCCAGTAATTTTAGGCCAAAATTGGGGTCAACCTAGGACAAATTGCAAGAGAAAAAAACTCAACTGATTTTGTATCCTCAGTTTGTCCTGAGTGAGGGGAAAAAAGTCCCAAGGAATCCCATTGGTGGAAAGTTTTGAAAATCACCTATTTATGACCACATATTACCAAAAAACATTGTTTTTAACACACAGGGGAAAGGGGTTCAAAATTTTACTTTCAGATATCACTATAAAAATTCACAAGGTGATTACACACACAAAGATAAGAAAAAAAGTCAATTACAAGTTCTTTGAATTATTCTGTTTACACATGCATATCACACATTATCTGATTTGATATGCACTAATATAATATATTAGATAATATATTTTAGTAACCTTGTTACTTGTTACTTGTAATTCACTGTTTAAATGTCTCTTCTGGCATTTATTCCTTATATTATATTAGTGCATATCAAATCAGATAATGTGTGATATGCATGTGTAAACAGAATAATTCAAAGAACTTGTAACTGACTTTTTTTCTTGTCTTTGTGTGTGTAATCATCTTGTGAATTTTTATAGTGATATCTGGAGGTAAAAATTTGGAACCCCTTTCCCCTGTGTGTTAAAAACTGAGGCGGATCTACGGGTGGGCCTGGATTGACAGCTTGCCCACCCTATCAGATTCAAGACCAAAAAATAACTAACTAAATAAATAAATGTTTTAATGTCCTTTATATGTCTGTAGTATTATGAAATGAGTAGCCTACTAGGAAATTGCATACCAAAATTTATTACGGGTCCGAGAGGTTTTTTTTTCTTTCATCATATCATTTTATACATGTCTATCTAAAAAAATAAACAAAATGAAATAACAGGCCCATCCAGAATTTTTTAGGCCCACCCATTAGCCATGTTCTGTATCCGCCACTGGTTAAAAACTGTTTTTTTTTTTTTTTTGGGTAATATGTGGTCATAAAGAGGTGATTTTCAAAACTTTCCACCAATGGGATTCCTTGGGACTTTTTCCCCCTCACTCAGGACAAACTGAGGATACAAAATCAGTTGAGTTTTTTTCTCTTGCAATTAGTCCTAGGTTTTTTCATAAAATGACTGGACTATTGTGGAGGAAACACTGATAAATGGAAGGTCAGATCACGGTCACATTTCCACCGTGAAAACAGCCGTGAGTTTGACTTGATCAGTGACAAACGGCCTCTCACCACATCCAGGAGGCAGTTTCGTGTTTCAGGACGTCCCGCCGCAGAGCAGCGACACGTTTCGCTTCCCGCTGCCCGTGAGGTGGATGTGGGTTTTGAAACCGCGGCGCTGAGGCGACCTGACCAAACCAAACCGCGGCCACGCAGCTTTCATTGTGTCAGGGCCCAGGCGACGTTTGAGCTGTGAGGAAAAAAAAACAAAAATCATCTTCACAAGTCACTTAGCCTCACCTGACGTGTTTAAATCTGCCAGTGGGATGAGATAATCCCATTTGTTTTCAGTGCAGATTAGTGTAAATCTGCTGAATCAAATGAAGGCAGAATGAGATCAGCCACGAGCATCGAGGAAATGACACTCGATTCAAGGAAATTCTGGAGAATCTTCACATTAAAAAAAATTAGACTGAATGACTTGATAATTTTGGTTGGAGGTTTTTAAATTCATGGAAGAGGTCTTTAAAAAAAAACTTCTTATTATGCTGGGAAAATCTCCAACTGGTCCTAATCAAGACTAAAATGATTTATTCAGAATATTGAGAATCACGGCTCTGAAGCAAATCACAAAAGGGTGGAAAACAACTAAACCCCCAGATGTAACAAAATGGAAAATTATGATTAAGGAAGTTCAACTTATGGAAAAAAATAACTCACAAAATAAGGAATATGGAAGAGGTGTTTGAGAAAAGGTGGATGTTAGACGACCATAAATTATAACTGCATCATAAAAAGGAATATATGTGCATATATGAACTGAAGGTATAAAATGTCTGCAGTGTCCAGTTAATCCATCATGTTTTTTGTTTTTTTTTTCCTAAATTAATTTATTTACTTATTTATTTTTGGTAGATTTTGAGTAAATTTGGTTGTTTTTTTTTTGGCTTGTACTTTTCTTCTTTGTGTTTCTTTATTTAATTTTTTTTTTTTTTTTGACATGAAAGGCAATTGTGGAAGCAGTTAAGCTGCCAACAATAATTGAAAAAATAAAGTATTAATAAAAATGAGACTGAATGACTTGATAACATGGAGATTGTTTTCTTTTTGCAGGGAGGAGTTCGCAGGCAGGGTCAGGGTGAGCGTCTAATCTCATCTCTGTGACGAACTCCTCGAGCTTTAGCTGGAAACTGGGCGGCAGCCGGGCCGGGAAAGGCCTGGCAGAGGAGCGAGCTACACCCTCTCTCCCAAAACGCTGCCGCAGAATTAACACAGAATCCCGTTTTGTTTTGTTTTCCCTGTTAAACTGCAGGAACAGGAGCGCTGACGACACCGACACCGACACGGGCCCCTGCAGGTCAGGAGGTCGTGTTCCCGAGCGGACTGGATGATGTCGCTGCCTGTTTTGTTGGCTCGGTGCAGACACGCTCCTCTCCCCCGGGACGTCCCATAAACACAAGCCGCTGACTGGCAGAGGCCGGGCGCTTCGGCTTCCTGGCAGAAACGAGGCGACGTGTTGACTTTCCTCACCGCTTCATATCAGTACATGTGAAATTGTGCAAGAGCAAATACTTGACGGATTGCAGTTTTCACACAAATACTTCTTCATATCATGTTTTTTTTTCCTGGCTTAGTAAAGTTAGAATGATGCTGAAAGGCCACTTAAAGGAATATTCCAACATTTTGGGCAAAAAAACCCTTTTTGAGGCTTATCTAGACTGAGACAAAATGTTTGAGAGTGATTTGAAGAGAAGTTAATTTGTGGTGGATCTTCCTCTACCTTCAGTGGATAAATGTGAATAAATGTGTTCCGAGGTTACAGCGCCACCATCTGACTTCTCTTGAAACAACTTGTTTTTCATGTATTTCAAATCCACTCAATCCTCTGTGTAATTAATGCAGCTTTGGAGTTGCTGTAAGGTTTATTTTTTCACTTTGACAGAGCCAGGCTAACGACTCCCATAGACTTCAATTCTTTATGCTAAGCTAGTCGGGAAAGGGGGATTTTGCCCAAAATGTTGGAATATTCCTTTAAGTAATTTGTAGCTTCTGGTTGCATCGCGGAACAAAATTCCTGTTTCAAACTCGCTGAAGCTTCACATCTCTGGATTTCGCCTGGATGTCTTTATTTGTTGACGAGCTGTGGAACAAAGTTTAAGCAAAAACGAAAAAACAAAAAAAAACTCACTAGCATTAGCTCTCTTAGCATTACAGGAGCTGACAGTAAAGTTAATATGTTGGGGATTAGCGGGCGACTGCTGTGCCTGCTGGCAGGAGCGGACTTACCATTAGGCAAAACTAGGCAGTTGCCTAGGGCCCCAAGTTTCTGAGGGCCCCATAAAACTCCTCATACACTTATGGTTAGTACAGTTATCACTTATTTGCGCACATTAATTGTGTTTTTGATTAAAATCCTTTCGCTAAAATGCCAGCAGAATGCTTATCGTATTATGTGTGTCTTGGGGCCCCTGTTTTGTGTGTTGTCTTCTCATTTCAGAGGGCCCCATGCCTGCCTTTGCCTTGGGCCCCAAATTTCTTAAATCCGCCACTGCCTGCTGGAGCTTCTCCAGTCTGCAAAGCAACAGCAACACTGCCCACATGATAAAACCTTAAATCAATATTCTGCCCATTTGATTTGTGTGTTTGCTCACTCATCCATTCATTCATTGTCTCCTGATGTTGTACCTGAACATTTAGAGCAAACGGTGCATGGACATTTTCCTGCTTCGGGGCCATAAATGAACCTTTTGGCAAAAAACGGGTTATGGAAAATGTCTAATATCGCTGAGCTGATGTTCCG
Organism: Myripristis murdjan; assembly: GCF_902150065.1. NCBI lineage: Eukaryota > Metazoa > Chordata > Actinopteri > Holocentriformes > Holocentridae > Myripristis > Myripristis murdjan. The sequence continues at coordinate 33,522,028 of NC_043984.1, forward strand.
GGATATGATTGGATCTAGTTTTGATAAACACAGGAGAGCTTTGATATCACAATGAGCGTTTGTGTTTGATGGAGAGGTCGGTGAGGGTTTTAATTAAATCAGTCCTGTCCTTATCACAACAAATTATAATGTAGGAACAACAACATCAGTTCAATTACACTCTTTTCCTTTTTCTCCTCATCAATCAGCTGAACTGGTATGAAGTCGCTCTGTGAGCCGCACACAGTTTGGCTGTGACGGGAAGGTTTTTCAGACGAGCAGCCCTGTTTCGTTTCTTGTTTCCTGCAGCCGGCGCGCAGAGCGGAGGGCTTCTCAGCTGGGACGGTAACTCCGTCTCCTTAATCGTTCCCAGCCGTCCCGGAGGCTCCGCCCCCCTTCACCCGCCGTGACTCCGGCCGGCTGCGAGCTCTGGAGCAACGCGCCGCCGCTATTTAGGAAACCGCACTCATTTAAAGCTCCCATGTGCACACACCCAAAACTCTGCCTGACCCCACACACTTCACAAGTCAAGTGTGTGTGTTTATACTGCTGTGTGTGTGTGTGTGTGTGTGTGTGTGTGTGTGTGTGTGTGTGTGTGTGTGTGTGTGTGTGTGTGTGTGTGTGTGTGTGTGTGTGAGTAGAAGTTGTAGCTTTGCTTATGAGCTCCACATGTTCTCACAAGAACAGGAAGATCACCAGAAAACGACTTTAAATAAAACTGGGTTAAAGTTACGGTAAAAATATACGTGTGTGTGTGTGTGTGTGTGTGTGAGGACACATAAACACATTCTTGCCAGTAATGTGTGTGCTGTAGGTTTGCAGGGTGTTGGGAGGGAGGCACAGTGTGTGTGTGTGTGTGTGTGTGTGTGTGAAATGAAACAGAAAGTGACTTGAATTAGATCCATAGGTACATTCTCAGTTTTGTCAGGGTTATACAGAAATTATAATATGATCGTTCCTGTTTTCAAGACTCTTAATCTGTCATTGTAATGCAGTTTTAATCCAGGTTATCTGTGCACGGTGCACCCGGGGGGCCTCAGCACCGTGGAGGGCCCCCACCTCACCCTCCCTCCCAGTGGCAGGAGGTACCAGACCAGCAGCCTCCTATTATCTTTGAGTTAATTTGACCCCATTCAATGTTTAACGTCTCTAAATAAATGATTAACATCATTTTTTTTAATTTTTTTTTTTTTTTGCTTCATATTTAATGAGTTTTCCTAATGTAATGGGTACTAACGGGTAAACATGAAACATGATGATATGTTTTCAACGTCCTGTGCACACTTTGTAACACATCGGTTATAAACAACAAAAATCTGTACTTAGAAATAATATAAAGCCATTAAAACACCAAAATTAATATTTCTTCCCACTTTCAGGTCAATCAGTGAGATTTTATGGTGATTTGCATATTTTTCTATAGTCGTGTAATAGGAATTCTGGATGTAAGTTGTGTGTGTGTGTGTGTTTATGTTACCACATAAACGTTGGTAACAATTTTAGTTCTAATAATTTTGTGGAGGTTTAAACTGCTGGGGTCAAATTGAAAAAAGATGTTTGTAAATTTGAACATAACAGGAGAGTTAATCCAGGCTGTGTTTTGGGCGTAACATGCAGTCAACCAATCAGAGCGCCGTCTCCCGTCCCCTTTAACAGCCAGGTGAGTCACAGCGATAATGGAGGATTTTCCAGGTAAGAAGGAAGCTTCTCCGCAGAGGAAACGGAGATGGTCACAGATCATCTACGGCCACAGCAGGACTCCATCGGCGCTCCCGTGGACGCTCAGATGAAGAGACTCTGCTGTCCCCACCACGTGGACGCTGGACGGGGAAACGACACCTGAGCCGCTCGGAAACGAGAAAAGACCCTTGGCGTTGCGCTCGGTGCTCGGTGTGCGATACGGCCGCTGGACTTGGTGACCTTCTTCCTTTCACACAGTCAAGTCGCACTGTCGCTTTAAACCGACCTGACGCTCTAAACTGAACACACAAGTGGTGCACGCCATTCAGAAACACCCGCCTGCGCTAATATTTACGGTGTGATATTTTAATATTTGTTGTGCGTTATTGTTCTTCGTGGCGCTGACGTCCGAATGAAACATGATCTCACTCTCCCTGTTTGATCCTGCAGAAATAAAAACACACTTTGTTCCGTGACGGTGTGTGTGTGTGTGTGTGTGTGTGTGTGTGTGTGTGTGTGTCAGGTGTGCCAGGTTGTGTTTGGAGGTGCCAGACTGCTGGTTGCTGTATCCACTCAGGTCTGCTCTACTGACAAACACATTCACAGCTACAGTTCAGTTTTTTTTTGGTTTTTTTTTTCATCATAAATCATTTAGCAGTTAACTGGCATTTCTCACACACACACACACACACACACACACACACACACACACACACACACACACACACACACCAACCCCAAACGATTGATTCCAATTGATTTACCTTAATTCCTTAGCTACTGATGTTAATCCACTGAATGAGAAATCCTCATCTCAAGAAACCTCTCATTTATGTGCACACACACACACACACACACACACACACACACACACACACACACACACCAAACCCTAAATACACACCCTAAACTTTAAAAATACACTCAAAATCCCAAACACCCACCCCGAACTATTCTCTTTTCAACATTTTTTTCACTTTGGAGGATGTTCTGTATCTTTTGGCTCTGTGAGGAGTGATGGAAGTTAAACAAAAAAAAAGAAAGAAAAAAGAAAAGAAAGAAAAAACACACACACTCACTCACTCACTCACACACAGGGCGATGCCCCAGACAGATAACTCATATTTCCAGTATGAAAGTATTCTCTAGGGACTGTAATACTGGACTGCTCAGCCCTGTGTGGCTCACACACACACACACACACACACACACACACACACACACACACACACACACACACACAGGAAGTTACTCAGGGCGGCTGTAATTTCATTCAGATGCTCTGCTCTGTCTCTTGCCCATTTTTTCTCTCTCCCTCTCTCTCTCTCCCTGTGTGTGTGTGTGTGTGTGTGTGTGCACTGATCTGGAACCACAGTCAAAAATAACATAACGTGTGTGTATTTTTGTGTATCTACATCCATATGAAACCACAACCATAAGTATAATACAGCTCCAGTATGTGTGTGTGTGTGTGTGTGTGTGTGTGTGTGTGTGTTAAATACCACAGGGATATGGGGATCTGAGTCTGAAGCACTTGGTTGCCATCTGCTGGCTCAATGATGCAACTGCTAAATGAAGTGATGGATTTTTCTGGAAAAGAAGTTGAACTTTGAGGGGAAACCAGTTCACTGCTCCAGCAGAGAATCAGATTTATGGGAGATTTTTTTTTTAGAAACTTTCAGGTAGTTTTATTCTCCTCAAGGTGGAAAAAAAAAAACAGCATTTAAATCTTTACACTTGAGATTTCCACTGAAACCAGACGGATAAACTGACAACTAAAAGAACAAAAAAAAAATAAATAAATAAAATAAGCACAAATTAACGTCCATGTCAGTTCCTCAGGTCCGTGTCTGCAGGCGGGACGAAGCCCCGTCCCGTCGGAGCTGGACGACAGGACTCACCTGCACCTGACGGTTAACCCTTTCAAACCTGAACCAATTCACCGGATTTCACCTGGATTTTCCACTAATCCTGAAAATCCCAGGTCACGGCGCCTACAGACTGTGAGATTTCAGCAGTTTTATAAGTTTGCAGCGTCAAGGATCCAATAAAGTTTGATGCAACCATCAGGGCTGATGTGTGTCGACTGGGCGATGATCTTATTGGCTGCAACACAGGTCAATATAGAAGAAAACATCATCAGCGTACGCGATCATTCTGCGCCGCTGTGGTGGTAAACAATGAATGGAGCCTTGCAACAGTGGTATTAATGTATTAATATTGATGATTATTATTAACATTAATGTGTTTGGACAGAAATCCACAGAAGAGGAGGAGGACGTGAATGTGGACCCAGTCGTTTTCTTGTTTGTTGACATTTCATTTTGCTCGTTTTACCTCCGTCATTGGGTTTAGTGTTGATCAGTGTAGACGTAGATGTAGGTCAGGTAGCCAACTTTGAATCAGACTCATTATAGTTTTGTATTTTTCATTAGTTTTTATTTCGTTTTAGATTTTTGTTTTCAGTTCAGTTTAGTGTCAGTTAGTTTCCAGAGTCAGTTTGCTGGTTTCAGTTTAGTTTTTATTGTCTGATAATGTTTTAGTTTTCATTAGTTTCAGTATTAGTTTTATTTATTTATTTTTAAAATTCTAATCTGGGCAATGTTTGTCAGGACAGGTATTGACTTTGTGAAGGCAGTGACTCCCAGTCATGTCGACGTCTCAATAAACATCAGTACCAACACACACTCCTGCTGGTTGTGTGAGCACGTCTGACCAAACCGACCAACAGCAGCACTAAACACACTTTCTGTATCGTTTGATTTTAATTAGTTTTGTAAGTGCATAATATTTTTTTGGTCAGCTTTGTTTTTGTCTAAAGTCCAGCGTTTGTTTTTATTTCAGTTAACTAAAATGTATTCTCACACCTAGTTTTAGTTTTAAAATGAAGAGAATCAATCATCTAATGTCTTTTAAAACAGTGGACGTTACATTTTGGAAACACTCTTTTGCATGCACATGGAAGCACATGGAAACACACACACACACACACACACACACACACACACACACACAAAGAAATGAGTCACACAGTCGAGGCTGGTGTATTCAACATTTATTTTTTTGTCATTTTAAAAACAGTTTGAGGACAATCAAAATATAAATACATTTCTCTCTCTCACACACACTCAACTGTCCACATCATAACACCCTCTCACACACACTCACACACACTCTCTCTCACATACACTCATTCGCACACTCTCACACACACACACACACACACAAACCCCAACCCCTGATTTAGATGTTAAAGGTGCAACAACCAGCCAACCGACAGCTGAACCTTCACTGTCAAACTGCATCGTCCAGTCTTCAGAAGCAACTTAAAGGAACATTTCGCTGATTTTCAACCAGCTTTGCATGGTTACAATGTGGACAGTAAATGTGAGTGAAAAACGTTGACCTTCCCTCCGTGTTGCCTGCACCCTGAGCTCCCCGCTCTCGTGTCGTGTCGTCTGGTGGACTTTTGCCGGCTCTGCTGTTGTTTGAACCACAGACTGTATTTTTTCAGTTTTTTTGCACACCTGCCTCCACGGACAGTCGGATGGAGACGGCATGCTGTTTCCTCTTCCGGTCCTCACACCGCTGCGACTAAAAGGTTGCCTAAGAGAAGTTTTTTCCTACTCCAGCCTGCTGGTAAATGGAAACCCAGTGCATCCTGGTGGTTGCAGGTTTTCTACCTTTTGAGCAAAAGGGAAAAAGGGAAGAGCACAGCCCCTTTTCTCTGCTTCCTCTGGTCATGTGGCACCACTTTCAAAAATATCTCCGACTGCATGGACAGCCCAATTTCATGAAAAGACCATCTTTGCAGCAGTAAAATACCACTTTAAACAAAACACTCTTGGGCATAATTAATAGCAAAACTCCATCATCATAATACTCTGAATATGTGCGTCTTTGTCTTAATCTGGGCAGGTTGCAGCAAATTTCTCTAGAATGTGGAATAACCAAAATTCAACACACATTTTGAATTTTGGCTGCTCTTTCCTGCTGCACAGGAAGTGATGCATTCCTGCTTCGTTGGGAATAAACACAAGAAGGCGGATTGGGCAGCTGGCATGGGCGGCGAGTTTCACGGATGAACAAAGGAAAGAGAATCTCAAACTCCATCGGAGAAAAATCCAGCGAGAAGGATGTAGGTCTGTCTTAAAATAAACCGAGAGGAAGATCAAACTGCCAGAAACATCTGCGTCTCTTGTGGTGACTTAACGCGTGAGTCAGCATCGGACAGACATTTACACACTGACTAACTGTGGTTTTGCAGTTTCCTGTCGGCTCCCTGTACTTGACTGAAGGTTCTGGATAAGAATAAAACTTTTCAAAGCGCGGGGCGGAGGCTGCAGATCGGCCACACAGAGATCTGTAACCAAGTTTTCCACATTATTCAGAGGAAATTGGACCTCTGAAACAGCTTTTGGTGCTTCAACAGCCTGACAAGGTGGATTTTTCTTAGATTACCAGACACAGCAGTCCAAAGAATAGAGGGAAAAAAAGTTTCAGAGGCAGAAAAAGGTAGAAGAATCCCTGTTTTCCCCACCAAAACACACCTTTCTTTACACAAACAGTGCAGTGCATCACTGAATCTACTGTGAATTATATAGTTTTCCACTGTTTCTTTCCCTTCTTTGAGGGAGTGAAGGATCCATCTGTACAGTATTTACACTCTAATCAGCTTAAATAGAGGAAAAATGGAGAGAAAAGACGGCAAAATCATAAGAGGGTGTTGCTTTCCAAAATCCAACGTGTTCCAATGCTGAGGAAAAGCATTAATCTGGAGCTCATTGTTCAACTTGTCACTGAAATCAGTACAATCAGGGCAGGAAAATGAGTTTGTTGAGTATCACCGTCCTTCCAAAAGCACCATAATCTGCTTTAGTTTTGTCCTGTCAGTTGTTTTTGACAGCAGGTGTCGGTTTCCGGCCGGTGACGTGGAGGCGGAGCGTCTGTCTGGAGGAGTCGAGGGGCTCAGATCCCTGGAGGCTGCAGCCCGTCACCATGCCTCGCCAAGCTGTGGCAGCGTAAATCTGACCTTGACTACGGGACACTTTAATCTGCCGTGCAAAACACTCATGCTGGACTTGCTGCTCCAATTTGACTGTTTTGTTTGATTGTTGATATGAATTCTAGGGATCTGACCTTTAAAGGTGGAAACTTACACTCAGTGGCCACTTTATCAGCTCCACCTGCTCAATCTAATCCAGTCCAATCCCACTGTTGTGCCGTAAAGTTTCCTCTCCTGCTGCCTGTAATGCTCAGCTTGTCTTGTTGTCACGGTAACAGAGGTGTTCACTCACTTCTATGTTTGGCATTGAGCTCATAGTTAGTGCTGCTGTTGGACTGGACTGCACTTTACTGAGAGCTGTTTCCAATATTCTGTCCTCCTCAATGTATATAAACAGGGGAGGACAAAAAATTAGAAACACCTCTCAGTATAATGCAGTCCAGTAGCAGACCTCTGCAAACTACAACCTCAGTAATAAACACAGAATTAAACTGACACATTCTCCACAATGTCAACACAAACTGAACATTATAAACTTTCTTCAAAGGTAGAATTGATGTCAGAGCTGCTGACCTGAACAGGTGGAGCTGATAAAGTGACACTGAGTGTGGCTGCTAAATGTTGAAAAAAGTGTAACTGAACTGATGAAGCTGATTTGATCAAGTCACTCCTGTCTCTAGTTATAATTTAACAATGAATTCATCAATTTAATTACACTTTTATCTTTTCCACCATATGACAATTATATTTTTATCTTCTAATTTTTGGAAGTTCCTCCCCTCCAAGCGAGCCGCCGTCATCGATCAGCAGACTGACAAAAGGCGTCCAGTTTTATCATTTCAACATTATTTGTTACGAGAACTGAAGTTTTGAGTGAACTGAGGCGTCGTCATGTCGTCCTTAACGCCGCCGCCGCCGCCTGAGCTGACTACACCGCAACAGATTAAGCGGCACCTGTTGTCATGGCAACGCCGGGGAATTGGGGTTTGAGGGTTCAGATACGAATCGCTTGCTTTGGCACGATGCGCTCTATGAGAAAAGATTTTAAAAAATTAAACCGTCTGAATCGGTGAACTTGGGAAATTGTAGTGAGTCCAAAGTTTCTGACCAGTAGATTGTAAAAAAAAAAAAAAAAAAAAAAAAAAAACATAATAAATAATCTGCAGCAATCTCATGAGAAGGGATCATGCTGTATGCTGCGTTCAGGTGATCCTCAGAAAAGTCGTTGATGGGGATTACCTGAACGCACCGCTGATCCGACGGGTAATGCAGGGAGGGGTCATTAAATATCAAGAAAGGGAGGATTTTGATTTGAGGGGCGGGGCTGTTCCAAGTTTAAAAATTAGTTAAACTTTTATTGGCTGAAACTGTTACCTCTACCAACTGGTGCAGCTTGACGCCGCCTCTAAAGATCCACTGTTCCCCAGGAAGTAAAGCGAGAGTTTAAAGATGTTACAGACTCTCCGGGCTCGCCGCTCCACTCCTCCAGACAGAAGCCGTGAACAGGCGGCGTACCGCGTGTGGCGCCGACCTGCGCTGGAGTAAACAGGAAGCAAACAGGAAGTGGAGAGAGGAAAGGTTCACCCTCTGCTTCTGGAGACTGGCTCTGACGGACCGGACCGGACCGGACCGGACCGGACCGGACCTGTCTGTCTGTCTGTCTGTCCTCTCACGTTCAGGCGTGTCTAAAATCCATCCCGTCTGTCCTCCAGCGGAAATCAAAAACAGTGGAGAGGAAATTCAAGGTGCCGACGTTCCTCTTCAGTGCTTTTAAAGCTGGAGGAAAGAGAGAGAGGAGAGAGAGAGAGAGAGAGAGAGGGAGACAGTCTGTGTGTCTCTGTTCATCTGTCTGTCTTGCTGTTTTTCTCTCCTTCAGTCCGACGGAAAAGAGAGAGAGAGGAAGCAGAGACGGTCCCGACTCTTCTAACTTCTCCAAAACATCTTCTGCCTCTCCTTCCATCTCTCTCTCTCTCTCTGTCTCTCTTTCTCTCTCTCTCTCTCTCTTTCTGTGTTGCACGGTGCCGGCCAGCAGGGGGCGCTGTCTGTCTGTCTGTCTGCCTGTTTGTGTCTGTGTGTGTTAGGAGGTTTTTCCCAGCTCTATCTTCTTCTGGATGGCTCTGGCTGAGTGGTAGATGAGCGAGTCGATCAGGCCGGCCACTGCAGGGGCGAGCAGAGACAAACAAACAAACAAACAAACAAACAAACAAAGAGTTCAAAACTTTAGATCAGAGAATAAAACACTGACCCTTTTTTTTTTTTTTAGCACTGACCACTGTATCGATCGTTTTGATTAAATCGATTAATCGTTTAGTGTAAAAAACAACACCAAAGTCTCATGGGAGGTCAAGAGAGGCCAAAGCCCTGCACCATTTATCGATTATCAGAAATATAACAGATTAAGAATCACGTTTGTTTTGAGCAAAATCTGAGAAAACAGAGAAAACCGGCTGTGCTTCGATCGTGAAACATGACAGTGTGGACTGACCTGTAAACACTCCTCCGATGATGGCACACACTCCTGTCAGGAAGTGTGTGAACGACCTGCAGAGAGAGAGAGAGAGAGACACACACAGAGAGAGAGAGAGAGAGGAGAAGTCACAAGGAGACTTTGTTTTTTTATAATTAAATAAAATAATAAAACCAATGAAATAATAATAATAAAATAGATTAAATAAATGAAATAAAAATAATAAAGCCAATAAAATAAAACTGATAACTAATAGCAACAGCTACAACAACAATAATAACGATAGTAAAAACAATAAAATAAATAAAATTAAAATATAAAGACAATAAAACCAATAATAATAAAACCAATAAAATAAAACAATAATAATAATAAATGATAACAACATCAATAATAATTAAACAAAACTTAAAATGAATAAAATTAAAATAATAAAAAAACAATAAAATCATAGTAATAAATGATGATAACAACACCAATAATAATAATAAAATTAAAAAAAAAAAATTAAAAGAAAGCATTTTGGAATAAAACTCAACAAATCCTGTTATTATCATTATTATTAGTAGTAGTAGTAGTAGTATTTTTAAGTTCATATATTATATTTATGTATATTGAATATTACAAAGATGCACATAATGATCGTAACAGCATGGGGTGTACTCATATGGTTTTTCCCTTATTGAAGTATGAAGCTGACTGAGGTCTTTAACAAACACAGACAGAGCGACGTGGCCTTGTGCGGCTGCCGCGGAGCCGCTGAGCCCTGTGTGGTTTTAAACTCGGCCTCACGGTCAGGTTTGGTTTGTCTCGTCTCACCTGTGTTTCTCTGTGAACTTGACCATCATGGGGGAGAGCTCGTACAGGACGAAGACGCCCGGCAGCCCCTGGTCTCCGATCAGCCCGTTGGCCACTTTCTCGTGCCTCGTCACCGAGAACTGGTTCGTCTTCACCACCTGGAGAGGAACACACACCTCAGCTCGGTCACACACACACACATATACACACACACACCCTAAAGCCACACACGGTTCAGGCGTCATCTTTTAGATCGCATCTTTAAAAATGTCTCCTTTAACACGGAGCTGTATACTTTCCCTATTTGTTTTTCTTTTGTTACAAATGAAATCTATTTATTATCATTTGTTTGTGTCTTTTGAGGTTTATACTTTTTACTGTTTTTACGCTTTATACTGTTCTTCTGATGAAGCCCTGTGTAGCTGTGACTTTGAAAACTGCTCACTAAATAACAATTTTATATTATCATTTGGCATTTCATAGAAAAAAATACACATTTCATTTATGTCAAACATGCAAGAACAGTGAGAGAGCACTTTGTTATTATTTAATAAAACATCTAAACTTTATTTCTCATTTTTGATCTTGTTTGTATTAAATGTTGGAGGAAAAATAAATCAGAGAGGAATGTGCCGGACTCACCTCTCCGTCTGCTTTCATGTAGATGGTTGGCACTATTTTTACAAAATACTGGTACATCATGGACGCTGAGGAGGCAAACACAGAGATGCACATTGTAAAAGGTAATGCAGCCTGAAAAATGTATGCTCATGTTTTCAGTGTTGTATAAAGCCTCTTAAGATAAAATCATTTCAGTGCATAAAACTGGTCAAGTTTGCATAATAACCCCTGTCTATTGCAAAAGTTACAATACTAAAAAATAAAACAAATAAAAACTTTAATGATCTTGTGGGTAAACTCGGTCGCTGTAGCCGCAAAAATCAGATACAGTACAGGGACTATAGAAAATAACAGCAAGCAAGAACAGAGCAAAACAGGTGGTACTAAACATTACAGCACTAATTACAACATTTATTTAATAGGAACTGCAGGAATGCAGAGTGTGCAGTGTAACAGCATCACAGAAATATCACTTTCACGTTTGAGGTGCACATAAGAAACAACTAACAGTTTCATCCATTTCAATGTTAAAACAACCGAAGATGTCAGATTTGTTTTTGTGATGCATGCTATTTATTAAATCCTGGTTAATGAATAAATAAATAAATAAAATCTTGATCAACTACATAAATACATAAAGCAACCAGTTAATAAATATATAATAAATAAATAATGCTGGTTACACCTCTGCCAAGAAAAATCATTACAATACTCCTACAGAGAATGTAAAACTCAGTTATGCCTTCATAGTGACCTTATTATTATTTTTTTAATAATATATAATATCTATAGATTCTGTAGTACCTATACAAAATATATCACTATTTTTGCTGTTTGGCATCTCTCTAAAAATTGTTATATGATTACTATTTTTTATTAGTGTAAAATCATATTGAGCGCGTCAAAATATTGTCTATTGCAATTCAAATAGTCACCACAGGGGGCGCTGTGTGTGCTTCGTGCTCCTCATGCCTGCCCTCCGCTCCTCTCTGCTCTCTCTATCCGGTTATGGAGGTCTGCAGCAAAGACATTTAAACGCGGCTGCGCTCAGAAACACGACAGACCTCCGCACAGCGACGGGACTTAAACTTTACTTTCACCGCACGGTTCAAGGTACGGTGGGTTTCAGCGGGACTGGACCGCAGCTCGTCCAGGAAAAAAGGCTTTTTATTTATTTTATTTGGGTGAAAACGGCTGCTTGTGTTTCAAGGCCACAGACACAGGTGACAGGCGAGCTAACGTTAGCCAGCTAGTTAGCATGCTAAGCTAGCAAAACAAACCCCGCAGGTTAGGTTGACGTGGAGGACGTAATTTTACAGCTTCAGTAACTTCTTGGTATTCGCGACATTTTGAAGTTAAGAAAAGACCAAAGACGTTTTTTGTTATCATGTGATATTAAACAGACCCCGGAGATTGCTTGCTAACGTTAGCCGAGCATGCTAGCTGGTCCCTAGCCAGCGTTGCTTAACCTGACTTGACAGATTAATTATCCGGAGGCAGGTCTTTATAAACCCTGACAGCAAACAGCAGATAAGCTGCTCCGTGTCGTGGCTTGGACTGACACTGTGAATATGGATAAAACGATCCGTATGAATAGGTTAGCACTGTCTCGGATGTGTGTGTGTGTGTGTATGTGTATGTGTGTGTGTGTGTGTGTGTGTGTGTGTGTGTGTGTGTGTGTGTGTGTGTGTGTGTGTGTGTGTTATGAGGGGCGTGTCGTGCACTTGGCGTTATGAAACCAGACCTGTTCAAATAAAGAGGTTCAGACTGATCAGGAGGTGACGCTGCTCTTTGTGAAGCCTGAGTGTTGTGACAGGCAGATAGAGTTTGTCTTGTTTGGCCTTATTTTTGTCTCAACCTGGTGCAACACGGAGGTCAAAGACATAACTTAACACTTTGACTTGCACTTTGATTTATCTCCTGATTCAATATTATCATGATACTTGGGTGCCGATTCAATATTTATTGCAATTCACTATGCCATTTTTTTTTTTTAATTCTCCTCTAGTATATGGCTGTAAAGTTTCAAGAGGCTGTGATTATCCGAGAGGTCACTATAGTTCATTTTATACAGTGACGTCAAGTTTAAAGTCTCAGCTTTCCAGTCACAGCCAACTGATGCAACTCCAAGACTGTTTAGGCCCCAGTCTGCACAAACACACCATTTTACAACAGGCCACAAGAACACATTTGACCTGCATGGGATTAACGTATGGTGGGCATGTCTGCAAAGGGTAGAGCCGTGGCTGCACACAGAACCCAGTTTCATTCGGAGATCTTGAGGTCAGAGGTCCCACTGGAAACAGCTATGTTGGTTTTTCTCTCACTGAAATTTAACCGAACTTTGGAGCGACATTTAGTCCCGTTGCCGACAATCTAGCATGACAGCTTGGTACCAACAGATTCCCGAGGTTGCCTAGTTTACCAATGTCTTTACTTTTCCCTACCGCTTTTATTATTATATATTATGTGATTCAGCGAAATAGACAAGCTTCGGCTCACTGTTCCAACTTCTTGGCATTTTAAAGTATTGAAAAACAAATGAGCTACTGAAAATGTCAGCCTGCTGCAACTCAGACACTGCAGTAATGTGTAGTGATTTCATATATTATAATATAGTCTGTTTCTTTATATTCCCCTCTTATAATCCCTCCTCATTTCATGTGTATACGCTGACTTGCTCTCCTCACTGAATGTGATTATGGCTCTCAGTCTCAGTTTGCACTGTGGGCTTTGTTGAACAAAAAGCCCCCAAAACATATTTGCATCTGTACCTCAGTTCTTGTGTTTGTATGCATCAGGGAGCAGCTGATGTGGAAACACTCAATCGTAGTTTTCTGTGTAACATTGGAGATTTATCATTCCTGCACTGCTCCAAAGTGTATGGGCTTATACCACAGACAAGATACAGAAAGACGTTATGAAATGTTACTTGTGGCAGTATGTCGAGATCACATGTCCACTTTTTCTGCTCCTATGGATCAATACCATTAATTTCCTTTATCTTCTCTAAGTACCAGTCTTTTGCTTCATTGTTAAGCTTCTTTCAGTTAAAAGAAAAATCCTGTATTTGCTGTTCACCTGGTCCATTTCAGTTTTTTGTAATTATTGTCACTGTTGCTTTGCTTTAGTATTTGCTGTGAGATAAATCAGTGTAAATAAAACAGGGTATCACATGGTTGCCTACTCTGTAATAGGAGGTGGTGGGGAAGTGCAGTCTGTTTTAATGGTAGGCAGCAGGAGTAGCACTTGGGAATTTGGGAGAGTCAGAAGTTGTGTTACATATGCCAAAACTGCTTTTTAGGGTGCAAATAAACCATAATGGTAACATTTTTAGACAAGTGAACAAGTTCAGTTGCAAAGAGGATTAAAACAGGAAGCTGTCAAAGTCTGGAGTTCTGCAAACGGCTTGTGATGATTGATTGTCTTCGTCATGGTTAATGGTAACTGCTGTTTTTGTCTATATGCAAATGTATGAAAATGCCACGGCATGTCTCCAGCAGTGTCACTGACAGTTCTGGTTTGTTTACCAGAAGTGTCAACGCTAAATGGAAAACAGAACTTTAAGCTGAAATACTGGGGGGAAAAAATAATCTGGTTTATCCCTGAATGTCTTTGGATCAGGGGTGTCAGACTGGTGCCATGGAGGGCCAAGAGGCTGCAGGTTTTCATTCCAACCAAAAACTCCTCCAGGTGATTTCACTGATCACCTCACCTTCAAGCAGAGAGAAGGAACTAATCAGTGAAATCACCTGGTGAAGTTTTTGGCTTAATGGTTTGAGACCCCTGCTTGTGCACACAGCCACAGATCAGCCCCCCTGTTTGTGTCTGTCATCAGTCTCAGTGTGAGCAGGGCCTGATCTCTAACTGGTGCTCCCTGTTTTATCTCTATTTCTCTCTCTCCAGATGCCAGTGGCAGTCGGTCCGTACGGTCAGACACAGCCCAGCTGTTTTGACCGGGTCAAGATGGGCTTCATGATGGGCTTTGCAGTAGGAATGGCAGCCGGCGCCATGTTCGGCACCTTCTCCTGTCTCAGGTACATCTAGACCGTGCACCTGCCTGTGTGCTGTGAAACCTGCAGCTCCTCTGTGTTTTGTTTGGACCAGCTCTCAGCTTCAGAAAACTCAGTTCCCTGTTGGAGGAAGCCATGCGCATCGCCTGTCTGAAACTGCTGTTCTCCTGGAAAGGCAGTGTGCCTGGGCTGCTCACTGAACATGTTCACTGTACTTTAAGTAATCTGTTTTATAGTCTGTGGATTTTATTTAATTCTTTCTCAGTCTTTTAAATGAGCTGATAACTTGAAATTTAAAAACTGAATTTATGTGGTTACTGTTTCAGTCTCCTGCCACAAGAGGTGACTGCACTTTTCATACTATGATACATATTCAGGCTCAAAACTCAGCGATTCGGTTAATTGTTGAACTTGACGACACTTTGATCCTCACAGCAGTTAGTGGCTAATTGATTCTAAGATGGGCATCTAAATTTGAAGTATTTCTATTTGAAGAGGAATGGAGACATTAATGAAAATGCAGCCCAGGATGAATTACGACAGCTGAAACTGTGTGTGTGTCTGCAGAATCGGCATGCGAGGCCGGGAGCTGATGGGAGGAGTAGGAAAGACCATGATGCAGAGCGGCGGCACGTTCGGCACCTTCATGGCGATCGGCATGGGCATCCGCTGCTGAGGATGAGGAGGAGCGAGGGGGGGTCACCTTCATCCCTTCATCTCGCACACACACACCCATGGGACTTTGATAAATTAATAATCACCGCTACAGCTCTGTCCGCTCAACGCTAGCACATTCCCAACCCGGGCTCTAGTTTTGTCAATAAAGGTTCACGTTTCAAACGGGTGTTCAGACTGGATGTGTTGTGCTTCCTGGTGCCGGTAACTGTCCAATCAGAGGGACCAAGAGGTGGACGGCAGCCTGGCGGAGTGTGTCTTAGTGTTTTGGCCTCATCTCACCAACAGTCGGCTGCAGAAATACTTTTTTTTTTTTTTTTTTTTTAACCTGACAAAATGCCGGTCGAACGGTTTGAGACACAGACAGCGTCAGGAGTCTTGAGGGTTTACTTCCTGCTGTGAGTGAGTTTGTACGACAGGTGGCGCTGTAGAGCCATGAGCAAACACAGGCATGATTGGGGAAACACCAGTCAGATTTAAAGATGGCTGCGAACTTGTCAATATTGGCCTTGGGGGAATAAAACCAGATGGTTCATGTTGGTATCAGGCTGCTGCAGGCACTGACCTTGTGGCGCTGTGACATCTGTCCCGTCCAGAGGGTTTACGATGCCCGGGTAGTCTTTCCCAAAGGACAGGTGCTTTATTAGATGGGTCATGTTGATCTGCAGGACACACACATTAACAGCCGTCAGCAGTCTGCCATAATAATGAGCCATAAGGACATCAACAACCTTTAAAAGTCCTGATTGATATTTTTTTTCTCTTGATTCAAAAAGACCCCAGAGAAAAAACTGAAATTAATCTCATCTTCAGCTGATAGAACAGTCTGTCATCTCAAAACAGTTTGACGTTATGAAATTTGAAAAAATCCCAGAATTAGTTCAGGGAAACAGGAAATGACCGGATCTCCAATCTCCAGTTTTCAAATCTCCAAAGAAATAGAGCAACTTTTCATTCTTTAAGCTCCTTGATCAACTTTTGAATCAGCCATTTTCAGTGAAAAAGACCTGCTTGGATTTTATTTAGTGAACTAAAATGCTTCACAAACAAACCAAAACCTAATTAGACATAATAGTGAGAGTAAATGGGAGTGCTGTATTCCATTGGTCAGGTGGGATTCTAGTGCTTTTAACGAAGAACATCAACAGATGAAATCATCAACCATCTGAAGGGGGGTAAAAATCTGTGGTGGCATGACTGGTTGGAAATTTTTGTACATGTACTGGTAAACCATGAAGTAACCACTAAAACACTTGCAGGAAGTAAAAGTAATGGGATTTTGATCTAAAAATAATGAAAAAATAAAGCTGTAAATGTCTTTTGGCATCATACATCATGATACAGAGCTGAAATACAAGGAGAGGAAAGGAGATTAATATCCAGTGATGATGGCTGGTGTGTAGAATAAAGTTCAGCTGCAGAATCAGCAGACATCACACTGCACAGATTAACAGACTAACAGATTAGCACTCTCAAATCTTGTTGATCTAAAAGGTTAAAAACATAAAAGGATTTTGAAAAGGGAAAAAATACAGGAGGCATAGAAAAAAAAAATATCACCGGCTGTGTTACTTACGTTATCGAGGCCAAAACTCTGCAGGTCGTGGACTGCAAATGGAAACAAAACACAAAATGTTATTTTCCACATCAGACACTGAAAACTCTTCTCTTAAATAGTCTGTTAATGTGAAGGAAATGAGCTCTGGGTTTGAGATAAATTATGATACTGAACCTTGAGACATGAGTTACTGATCAGAGTGATTATTGCGCTCATGAATGTGATTTAATTGTTCATTGATTAGTTATTTGGTAACTGGAATACAGACAGAGCCAACAGTCACACCGTTTTTTCTCTGATGTTTAACCTTTAACTGGTGGCTTAGATTGATGACGTGAAGTTTATTCTACTTACATTCACTGCACGTCTTCAGACAAGAGCTTCAGCTAAATTAATAAAATTTTTTAGCTCATCTTGGGGTTTGTTAAGGGGATTGGAACTGGAGCAATTGATTACATTCAACTTTACAAAACCTTTATTTTAACAGAATACTCAAACAAAATCCCCTTTTTCCAACGTCCACAGTCTGAGACAAGATGTTGGATACTGTTTTCACCTCTGTACGTCCAGTGGCTCAGTCTGTGGAAGTCAGAAAAGTGGGATTTTTGCCCAAAACTTTGCAGAATATTCCTTTAACCCATTCCAACATATTAGTCAGTCTCAAGAAAGCATCTGGACCGTCACCAAGCCTGTTGCCAGAGGAAAGTCGGCCACCACCAAGCTTTTTGCACTCGTCAGCCAATTAGATTTTTTTTTTTTGCCTTGCAGCTGAAAAACACAACAAGAAGCTGAATCCAGTCTGTTCAAAGCTTCCTGGCTTTTTTTTTTTTTTTTTTTTTAAAGACAATGGGACTAAACGTCTTCAACATGACACCTGGAGAATGGCTGCACTCATCATCGTTACCTCTGTGATCATCTTTTTGTTTTGTTTTTTTAGATTAATAGTACCCAATCAGTGCTTGTTACACAGCTATGCAGTAGGGATACACAATATTGGATTTTTTGCCAATACCGATACATGCATATATATATTTTTTCTATCGAACTGCAGAGAAAATCAAATCTCTCTTGCAGTGGAATTAACATTTTATTATGCCTGCTCTTATTGTGAAGGCCCATTTGCAGATGCAGACATAAAATACAATGCTTTCAAAGTGCACACATTCACTGGGCAAAACTGCTTCAACTAACATTGTGTAAAACATGCCATATTTATATTGATGTAACATTTTCTTTCAAACAGAAGTGTAAGAGTCATCCTGCTGAAACAGACTGGATGATGCTCGTCCTGAAACAATCCTGACAGCAGCCACAACCAGGGCACATCTGACCTATTTCACATGTCGGCTTGTCATATCAGCAGAAATTCTCATTTTCAGGTCAATACCAGCATTTTATTTTCAAGCTCATATTACGTTTCTTAAATAGCAGGGATGCATGATAATAACAAAGCAGCAAATAATACATGGTTTGTCTGTTCAAACCTTTGTAGCTGCAGAGTGTTGGGAAAATCAGATGCATCAAGAGGGCAGTCATCTGGTTGCCTCTCCCATCCTTTAATCCCTTTAAAAACTACATCTTTTGGTACAAAACTATGACAAACCAGCTGCACTGGTGACCCCATGCAGTTTAATGACTTCTGGGAAATGAAGTTTTCATGCACTCCTGGTCTACAGTAATTTTCCTGAATGGAATAATATAGTGAAGTTATTCTCTGTGTACAACACATTAAAGAGCAAAATAGCGCTATAAATATAATTATTTGGCTTCTGTACAGTGAACAGCATCAATCCTGTGCTTCAAAATTTGAGCACACACACACACACACACCCTCCCCCAGCCCCATCATACAGTCCCACACATACAGGTTACACAGGTTAATACACTGCAGTAAGGCTGAAATGCTGCCAAGGTGTCCACAAAATTAAAAATCTACAAAGAAAGATGGACTTACTTTCCACAGCGTGCACTGCAGAAAGAAGAGAGAAGAGTCACTGTGATGATGCAGGTAAACATAAAAACACGATGCCAGAAGGGACTGCACAGTGCTAACAAAACTCTACTGGAAAACAAAACAGGAAAAACTTTTCTTAAGCGCACAGTTTTAATTGTACACCAGTAATTCTGGACGCAGCATCCGAATCTCTCATTGAGGAGGCTTGTACATCTTTTCCTCGGTGAAAAAAATGCTGCAGCCTCGAGTGATTTGTAATGTGGAAGTAGTCAATATTGAGATTTTTTTTTCTTTTTTTGTCCTGAATAACCGTGCAGCCCCTGGCACCAGTGAAGCAATACTTATCAGATAAATGTTCTCACTAAATGAATCATCTGAATGATCTGTGTTTTCCTTTGGATATTAAGAGCGCTGGCGGCAGACGGCGGCGCGGATCGAATCCAAGATCTTCACGTTACAGGATGGACCGGATCACCGCTCTGTCTCACTGCCACCTCTGGGCTCTGTTTTCTTACTTTTTGAGGTTTTTTTTATTATTATTATTAAAATTGGGACTTTTGGGACGCTTTAAAGCCAAGTCCACAGCTCTAGTGATTCTTGTCTCTTTTTTCTGCGGCTAAGCATTCAGATATGACACTGAACAACATGGAATTGAAATAGTCTCAGTCTGATTGGCTGATATCACATCGTAGAAACACACACATCACAGAGTTTAGTGGGTCATTAGTCTGTTATGCAGGGCAGGAAACTGACCGCCTCGTCCGCCAGCCACAACACTCATCAGCAGCTTCCACTGTTTTACCAGCTGGCGAGATTTTTAGCGAAGCAAAGGATCGCAAAATGATGAATCATCACCCACAGAGTAGAATAATTTAAAGTTTTTTTTTTTTTTTTTTTCTGAATGAGATGTGAAACTGCAGCAAACACACTCCTGATGTAAAACATTCACAACTCTGTTTTTGATTAATAAGAGCAATGGGTCTAAGAACTTTTCTACAAGCTGTATACAGGGTTTCTGTTCAATTGGATTTTCATGAAAATGTTAATCAGTTACTCCGTTTTTTTTTTTTTTTCAAGCCAAACAGTGATACGAACTGAACCGTGGCCTAAAAACAAGCTGAGCCGTCTCAGCTTCCTGTGCTGCCTCCCAGGCTGTGGTTGTGGTTACAGGGGAGGGTTAGAAAGTGCAGCCTCACAGGCAAATTTAACACCATGAGCAAATGTTACACCCCTAATAACCTACTGGAGACTTTAACCATTTTAGTTTAGATGTTTAGAGTAAAATTGGACTGCAAATGATGGCTTTTTGTCAGCCAAAGGCGTCGTGACAACTGAGTTTTTTTCTGAGTGTTTGGCGAGTGGCTGCTGTAAATTTCCTGCCCTGGTTTTTCATGCCCAGATGACACACACACACACACACACAAAAATATATATCCACACAAAGACAAAACAGGACAGTGCACTCACAACCAAACCAAATATCACAGCTAACATAAAATGATGGCGGATGCAAAAACAGCAAACAGGTGAAGGAGAGAAAAAAGGATGAAAGACAGTAAAAAATGGTTTTGGGCTCTAAATAAACTTGAACATGAAACATGAAGCATAAAAACGGTGGGTGAGATGATTAACACGTCGTTTCCTGATGTATTGGGATGATATTAGCCTTTTAATTCAAAAAACCTCTGCAAAAATGATTGAGGTGCTGATCTGATTTCCAGGTGTCGGTCAGTAAAACCCGTCATCATGAAATCTGCCTCCGCCCGCCGCACAGAGCTCTGAGAAGAAGGTGAGTTAGCCTGTCGAAGGAGGGCTGAATCAAGGACGACTGGACTTGTTGGTCAAATCTCAAAGACGTTTCACTTCTCTTCTAAGAAGCTTCGTCAGTTCTGGTCTTCAAGAATTGACAGACAAGTCCAGCTCTCCTTGGAAAACTTTAATATCTTTAACCAGCCTGTTGTCAATGGAGAGGTTTAATATCCAGACGCTTTTCCACCCTGACAGGAAAGAAACGGTCTGGCGGAAACAGTGAATATTATAATTTTTGGAGATTTTTTTGTGTTATGAGTCCAGTTGAGTTCATGCAGAATATCAGCAACTTCTCAATCACAAACAAACAAAAAAACAAAACATTACCAGCCTGCACCGTTCCTTACTGAACCCTGGTGTTTACGGTACAAGAAAAGTGAGAGGCAGCCGTCTACACTGAGGAAGTGGGAAACACGAAGCCACCAGGCCTCATTCCTCTCATTCACAAGGAAACTCTGAACTACGTCTTACTGTCATTTTTCAAACCAACTGCATGTTTATGTGGCCTTTTTTTTTCCTTTCCAGACTGTGGGAGCGACCGAGCAAACCATCGAAACCTCAGATAACGGAGCGTCTCTGTAAACCTCGGAAACAGGAAACTGCAGGAACATGTTGGTGACGATCGGCTTGAAAAGGCACTTTTCAAAGGCACTTTTCAAGTTTCAAGTTTGTTTAGACAAGCTGCTTCTTAGATTCTTTTTAAAATGATTTGTCCATGATATTTTAATTATGTGTCTCATATATTCATTTTGTTGTTTTTATTCATTTTTTTGTAAAAGCACAAGAATAAAAGTGCTTTACAAATAAGGTGTACTGTATTATTATTATTATTAGAAAAGTTGTCAGGAAGCGTGCTGTTTGAGAGTGAGAGTGCCACTCCATCACATGGATTATACAGTAAATCATGTGGAAAAATACGGCAAAATGTGAAAATATGTAAACAGGATATTATGGAAAAGGCCTTTCTCGTGTGGACGGTGAAGTTAAACTGTTTGAGTTTGGTGATTCAGCTACAACCTGACCGCAGGTAATGTGTTTTTTGTAATGTGGTAGCGTCTTTGGAATCAACTGTTCAAATGTTAAATGGCCCTAATACAAAAAAAAAAAAAAAAAAAAATCACTCATATTATGGCTGAAATGTTGAGATTTCTATGCTCATAGATTTTTTCACTCCAGCTGAGTAACAACTGGTCAACTGGTCAGTGAACGCACCACTGGTAGTTTTCATCTGGAGGGAAACCTGCAGACTCTCAGTCCAGCGATGAAGACTGAAAATTTTTGTATTTTTTTTTTTTTTAATTGCTTTGTTAAAATATTAGGGTTATTTGCCCCAAATATCAGTTAGTGACCACATCATTCTAAAAATACATGGCAAAAAATTATTTCCATGTTACCAAGATGGTCAGTTATCATCAGTATTTAATTCTTGTTTTAGGTAAGTAAGACAGGGAAAAATAGAATCAGCCAGTGGGATGAGATAATCCCACTTGTTTCCAGTGCACTTTCACTTGTCTCAGGATTTTTTTTTTCTGGGAACAAGTATAAACATGTTGGAATAAGGCAGATCAGCCCACTAGGATTGAGAAAATGACATTTGATTCAAGAAAATTCAGAAAATTCAAAAACAAGGTATTTGGCATTGGAAACCAGTGGGATTATCTCATCCCACTGGCAGATTTTTGAACTTGTTTGAGGAAAAACAAGTTAATGTGGTGTATTAGTGTGACACTTGAAAACCCCACTGAAGACGGCCGAGCAGCCTCAGTGACTGTAGAGCCTCAAAATTAGGTCTGAAATCATAATCCAGATTACACTGCAAGATGTGTGATTGTCATTGATATTAATGATGATTACTCATGAGGATTAAAGCAGTTTCACTATACTGTTAGTACTTTATTATTCTCGACTACAATTTAAGTTTTACAATTAAATAAAATGTCTCAATATCACCTGAATGCCGACATGTACAGTGCACAGTTAATGAGTGCTGAAATTAAAACTGCATGCAGGTGATTATACAACAAATAAATGGATGGATGGATGGATGGATGGATGGATGAATGGATGGATGGATGGATGGATGTGTCAGGTGTGATGAACGAGTGAGTGGTCAGATGGACAGATTACAGGTGAGCAGGGTCTTACCGTGAACGTGAGACTGCTGGAAACTTTTCCCCGGAGCAAAGTGGAAATTTCCTGCCACCTGAAGCACAGAGGAGGGGGAGGGTTACAAAACAAACAAACACAATAAAAAAAACAAACAAAAAAAACAATCTATCTTCCAGAAAAACCAGCCTGTCTGGATCAGAAGTGCAGCTGAGGAAAACCCTCGTGGCTGAGGTGTGTGTTTGTTCTCCAGGTGTTTCCCCACAGAGACACACCTGTCCAACGGCTTCGTTTGAGCCTCAGTGACACTAAAACATTTCTTACATTTCTTTTGTTTTGCTCCGTCTCTTTTTCTAGTCCACTTTTCGCTCGAATACGCAACACGGACTGTTTGATGGAGCCATGATACGACAACGTATCCTGATCACCCTGAGGGCTTTTATTTTGTGATTAGCTGTCTATGTATCATCCTGCTTATTACACACCTGAGTACCAACAAAATTAATAAACTGACATTCAATATTAATGTCAAATGATTTTATGACTTATTTTATGACTATTTTATGAGTTAAACTAGGTGGCCTGTAGCAACAGTTGATGATATTTAGCGACCATTTTTCAAAAATAACTGACACAACTAACCGATCAGAACTAAATATTTTACAAAGCTGTGTAATGAAAATAAAGGTTAATGACTGTGCAGAATTATGTTTATTTCTGTGGCTGTAAAACTGAACGGTGAGTCATCGTACTCATGATTACTGCAGCAGAACAACATGTAGCTGAAATTGCGATTCATCTCCTGACCCACTGTCACATTTGTTATTGTAATATATTAAATTTTCGTATCTCGTCAGCACAAGCTTTTCTGGACAAATCTGCTTTTTTTTTTTTTTTTTTGAAGCTATAACAATATGAGCGTGTTTTATCTTCAACGCTTCGGGAGAGGGTTGAGACGGCAGACGAGGTCAGTTTTCAAATATCAGAATAAACAATGCCTTTGTGTTTTTCCACATCAAATTCTGCAATAATGACTAACCGTGGCAGCTAAAATAAGACAAAGCAAAATAAAACAGAGACAGTAGAATCACAGTCAGTGAATTACTCGACTAACAGGTGCGAGTTCACCTGCAGGTCATGGGATTTCTGGAAAGTCTGTTACGGACAGGGGAGTCAGGGAATTTAACGAATTCTTGGGCCAGGTCATGGAATCAGGAACTCAAAATCAAATAAAAAAAATAATAATAATATAAAAATTAAAAATAAATTAAAGATCAGCCACTGGTTGGGCACCAAACAAAAGTTACTGTGCAGAATCAAACACAATAATAAAGTGATGATCTCATGATGAGTCATCAGACGGCGTCACCTTGTTGACTTCCAGGAAGCCGTACACCTGGCAGCCCTCGTTCTTCTGCTCCTGCATCTTCTGCGTGAAGCCCTCTCTCTTACACTGCTCGATGGTGTCGGCGTTCTTGAAGGCCCAGCCTCGCCGCCGGTACGCCTCCCGCACGTCATCACAGCTGTTACAGCACCTGAACACACACACAAACACACACACACACAGGTAAATACAGGGTTGTGCACAGTGTGTGGGCGAGGTGGCAAATTACAATAACATCCTCCGAGGTTTGTGAAAGACGTCTGAAAGCACAACTCTGACATCACTCCAGCCTCTCTGCTCTGACCTTTAAATAGAATATTTTAATAATCATAAATATTTTTTTTAAACAGTTTTGCTGATTTTCCAGTGATTGTTTTGGCTAATTTTCTATTATTTTTTTCCTAATTTTTTGGTAGATTTTTTTGTGCAAAATTTGTACTAAATTTTTTTTTTCTTGGTATTATTACTTTTTTATCTATTTTTGCTATTGTCCTGATAATGTTTTTGCTAATTTGTTTATCATGTTTTTGGGGTTTTTTTTACACATGATTTTGAAAGAAATCAAGTGAATTTGCTCAGGTTTTAAAGGGTTACTTTGTTACTACAGTTTAAAAATTTTTTGTCCCCATGACAAATGAATAATAAAACCAAGCAAACAGTCCATTGTTTCATGTTTTGTTCTTTCTCCTCTCATCCTTTCTCCGCCTTTCCTTAAATAATCCTTTTCTTAGACGTTTCTGCTTTGTTTTCACTGTTTGCTGATTTTACAGCCTCTGAAGCCTTTTCACACCACAAAACGTTTTGTTTCAGGCGCCTTCTGCTCATGGTCTTTTAAGTGAATTTTCTCTGTTGCCATCAATATGTCAGTGTATTTTCTGCCTGTAAAACTAAGTTACTCAAAATCATTTATTCCCT
Source organism: Myripristis murdjan (assembly GCF_902150065.1). Taxonomy (NCBI): domain Eukaryota; kingdom Metazoa; phylum Chordata; class Actinopteri; order Holocentriformes; family Holocentridae; genus Myripristis; species Myripristis murdjan. Next base: position 33,546,992 of record NC_043984.1, read on the forward strand.
CTGCCGTCAGATTCCTAAATGCTGCTTAGGTTCTTTTTCTCTCTCTCTTAGGGATTTTAATCCTTTTTTCCAGACTGATCCTTTATCCTTTTATTAAACTGATACTTCTCTGCTTTTAATCAGTCTACTTATTTATCAGTCTGCTTAACACTAGTATTTATTTTAGACTTTATTAGGGCCCGAGCACTGGAACAGTGCGAAGCCCTATTGTTATTGTAGTGTTTTTTCTTCTCCTTTCTTCTTCTTATTATTATTACGTCTAAGTAACCCTTAATTTGACCCCCTAAACATGCTCCAAAACTCACCAAATTCGGCACACAGGCCAGGTCTGGTGAAAAATTTGATAAAATGGATAGACAGACCCCCTAAGTGCAAAAATGGGCTCGGTAGCGCCACCTAGGCACACAAAGGCAGCCGCTGCGGCTCACAGGAATGTGATAGAAACACCAAACTGATGCCGAAATGTAGATCTCATCAAGCCCTACAAATCATGCGCTGACACCCCCGACCTAAAACCAACAGGAAGTCCGCAATTTGCGTTGGAATGTTCACGTTCTCGCCCAAAATTCCGCTTTGAACAAAATCTTTCTCCTCCCAGGGCGTAAATGTCAGCGGCTTGAAAATTTAACAGATGACAGAGGACACAGTGCTGAACAAAAGTTCTGAAGGATTTAATATTAATTCGAATCGTTTGGATTTTATAAGCCCTCAAAGTCGGAGTGGCCAGAGCCAAAACCTCATTTTTTCCCATGGAGTTTGGTGTGAAGAGGCTGACACTTGGCACTAATTAAGCCCCTGCAGTCTAAAGTAAAAGTCTGACGGCTTTGAAAACTATGCAGATGGAAAGAGGACAAAAATTCCTACAAAAATATGTAGTTTTGATGTGGATTGGACCAAGTTTGTGGGAGCTATGAAGAGTTTTCAAACATTTTTGACTCTGGTGTGCTCTGCTCTGCACTCTGCCTGGACATGTGACTCACTCTAGCTGCCTCAGGAATGCGCAATACACACCCATTGTAAGAGCTCAGAGGGAGCAGAAAACACTCTCAAACTAAAACTGCCATAACTCAAAAACAGTAAAAAATAGCAAAATCATGTAAATGGGAGATTTATAGATCCAAGTCTCGTGCCTCGTTTAAACTTTGAATCAAGTCTGTCACTTAAACGGTGACCGAGCTGTGACACCTCAAACAGGGGTGGGTTTTCTGGATTTCTCCACTGGATTGAATGAGGATTTCTCTGTCTGCCTGCATTTTGGTGTGATCATGCCACAGCTGCCAGTACTCAAGTCAGTCACACACTAGGACATACTAAGGGCGCCATCTGCTGGAGGGGCGCTGCTAGTGGCCAGAGGGGCACCAGCAGCGAATGTACTACCAGTGGGTTTTTGTTGGCGTCGTGTGTGTGTCTGTGTGTGTGTGTGTGTGTGTGTGTGTGTGTGTGCACGTGCGTATGTGTGTGTGTGTGTGTTTGTGTGACTGAGTGAGTGAGTGAGTGAGTGAGTGTGTGTGCCTGCATTTTGGTGTGATCATGCAGCAGCTGCCAGTAGTCCTGTCGGTCACACACTAGGACTTCCGCGGCCTTTCAAAATAAAAGCCCAAAACTCTTTCACAATAAAAGCACCGAAAAATACCCTTAAAACTGGAACACATGGACGAATTGTCTGTGCTTCGACACACGCGCCATCCCCGACGTGCACGGGGGGGGGGCGAGGGCCCGTCCAACGCTGCTTGCAGCTTTAATTTCATACTTAAGTTCTTATGCATAATTTATTGCTGTTTGTACGTCACTGTGTTTTATTCCTGTATTTACGCACCTACTGCTCCAAGCAAATTGCCCCGAGAGGGATTAATAAAGATGTCTGACTTGAAGGTGTGTGTGTGTGTGTGTGTGTGTGTGTGTGTGTGTGTGTGTGTGTGTGTGTGTCTTACCTGAGGTCGTCAGTCTCAGCTCCGTAGCAGCTCTCACATCTTTCCGGGTCCAGCTTACTGGGGTCAAACGTTTCGCCTTCTTCGTCTTTACCGAGCTCTGTACAGGACACACCACCACCACCATCATCATCATCATCATAATCATCATCATCGTCATCACCATCATCATCATCAGAGGTCAGAGGTCAGAGGTGTTAAGGGTGAGAGGTTACCGTGTTTCTCGGCCTCGGAGGTGACAGGTTTGAGGTCTTTGTCCAGCCGCTGTTTGAACAGGTTATGTTCGACGTCGAGCTGCTGCTCCCCTGCCACGTCCATGGCATCTATACTGAGATCTGACACACACACACACACACACAGATATGACTTAATTAGAACATTATATTATATTAATATTTCACCTTTAAAACCAAGGTTAGTGACTCTAAATTTGATTATTTAGTCATTATTTCATGTTAGTCTATTTTTCTGGTTTATAAAAAAGTTGAACTGAGAGAGGAGAGGGATAATCATCACTCTTATTTTCCTGAAACACAGCATTTTTTTTTTCACTGAAAACACTGTTAAGAGAAAGAGAGGAGAGGGAAGACTCTGAAGCTTCAGCAGAAATTATTTGATGGTATTTGAAGCTTCACTACGACGGGGGGCGACTCGTCGGGTTGAAGCGTGTGTGTGTGTGTGTGTGTGTGTGTGTGTGTGTGTGTGTGTGGAGGTGCTCCTTACAGACGCAGGGCATGTGAGGGAAGGTGATGTCGATGTTGATCTTGAGCTTGTCTCCTCGTGACGTGTCGACGTACAGCTCCGGGTGAACCTGCAGGGACAGACGACAGCGCCTCAGAGAGGAGCCCCACCGGGCAGAGAGCTGCTCGTCTCTACCAAATCTCTACAAAATGACCTGGCTTAAGATTACAGCTCCTCCTTTTTAATTTAAACATAAAACAACAGTACAGCAAAAAAAAAAAAAAAAAAAAAAAGCAGACCAGCGTTGCCAGTGTTCAACAGAAAGTCGCAGCTCGTGGAAAAGCCGGTCACTAGGCCGAACACTGTTATTAAGCCACAGCAGTGCCAGCTGTTCTACATTATGGGTGTGACTGTTGTAATTTCATACTGTACTCAGATTAAAAAAAAAAAAATAAAAAATCCAGCAGTTCCTGACATGCACAACTTCAGGGAACTGAGGCCGGCAGAGCCACATTTTTGGCTTCGGTGCAAAATACCTGGAAGAATTTGGTAGTACTTTCAAACCATGTAAAAATGTACAAATAATATAATTTACACGTTTTGTTTTTTTAATTTGTATTACAGATAACATAATCTGGGGAGCTTGTGAAGTTGTGATGGGCAGGCAGTCTCGTTTGTGATTATTGGATTACAATAAAATGATGATTTCATGTTTCATTTTTCTAATTAACAACAAAAACATGTACTATCACTTGTTTTAACTGCAGTACACTGAAGTCAAATGTCGACCCTGCAGGTCATTCAAATGAATCCAAGTTAATCCGCTGCAGGAAAACTTCCAGAGTGATTCCAGTGCGATAAACAAGTGTGCACACAGGAAAACACCAGATTTATTCACACAAACAAACAAAATATACTTCCACCTAAATTTGATGATTACTGCCTAATTCACATATTTTTAGAAAATGAAAAATTTGGGGCTTTTTGGCTGCTTGTTAGACTCTAAAGAGCTTTAAATCATCACCTCTGGCTCTACAGCTTGTTGTGCATTTTTACAGACAAAACAAAGACTCGACTGATTGAGGAAATAATCGATAGGTTAATCAACAATGAAAATGATTGTTAGCTGCAGACTGACATGGAAAATGTGGTAATGCCATTTGGTAATCAAACAGTTGTAATAACGAGCGTTTTTAACTGCCAGCTCTCTGCCATACAGAGTTTGTACAGTAAAATAAAGTCTGCTGAACAAACTGATGTTGATTATCAGTTACTGAGAGACAGATCTGTTCTCTTCTGCTGTGCTAACAGGGTTAAAAAAAAAAAAAAAAAAAAAAAAAAAAACTGATAAAGATCTTATGTACACTGTCAGCAGGTTGAACTGGAAAAAAAGTGACTCAACTGGGTTATTCACTTCCCACCGGCTCTGCAACCGATGATTATTTTCATTAGAGGTGGGAAAATTCCTACGTGTGTACACGACTTTCAAGAGTACAGAGACTTTAAGGACATTAAATCATTTTACAATAAATATTATATATATATATTTTCTGGCCACAAATTCAATAAATTCTGGCCTTGAGATATCGTAGCAATAATGAAGACAACAACGCAAACTTCCTAAAAATATTATTAAATACTTTAATGCTAAATCCTTTCCCCCAAAAAATCTGTCTTTTAAACAGCCTTTCGAGAGGACGACACTACTTTAATACTTTATTAACAAATAAATTCTGCCATAAAATGAACAAATTGGCTTACAATTACAATATAAATACAAAATGACACCATTCGTATGAATATATTAAATCCATTACCAATAAATGATTTAGCAATGGCCTTTTGAAAACAAGGACACTGAAAACTTTAATAATAAATAAAATCTGCCCATAAATTGGAAAAAAAAAATGTTTATTTCAGTTTTTTACTACATGTTTAGTGTTTTAATGTTGTGTGTGTACGCGACAAAAATAAAGACAAAGCCTGATGGGAGGTGTTCAGAGCCCAAAGTCTTCAAATGTCTGCAGTCTGACCAGCAGCCAAAAGAAATCAAAGTATTTAACTTATAAAATGTGAACAGAGAAAAGGGAGACAATCTCAGCAAATTCGTGAAGTCGACATCAGACGGTTGGCAGATTCACTGGGTAAGTGACTAAAACCACTGATCGATTATCAAAATTATGAATCAATTAAAACGGCGCTTAGCAAATTCTGACCACTAGGGGGCGACGACAGCACAAACTCGGGGCCGCTCCTGCCTTTTATTAATTATAGCTTTCACAAGCGATCTGTAAACAAGAACAGTGTGTTTGCAGGATGGAAACGAGGGAAACATTTCACTCTCACAAGGCTCCTGCTGGATTAACGTGGATTATTTCGTCTCTGGGCTCCAGTTTGACAGCAGCCACAGCGGCAAACACACCACCCATCTGAGATTAGGTCGTTTAAGTGACGTTTTGAATGAAGCTGAAGAGGCGAGGGGGTGAAGAGGAGGAAGAGGAGGAGATTATTCAGGCGGTAAAGGAATTTAGAAAGCTAAAACCAGGAAGAAACAACATTTTACTGTCAAAAGCGCACGCAGCATTGCAGCTTTTAACTTTCTGTTCACTAAACCATCAATCGGTCATTTCAGACTTCCTCCAAACGGGTCAAACTGCACTACAAGGACAAAATAAAATAATTCAACGGGCCGGAAAACCAGAGAAGGTCGAGGTCAGAGGTCAGAAAGCTTGGACAGGAGATATTTATGGAGAAACTCACCTCTTTAGTGAGATAGTACTGCAGCTCGGAGAAGAACAGGATCAACATGATGAGACCGCTGATGATGGTCACTGCAGAGACAGAGAGAGGGAAATCATCAGTTTTTACCGAATAGCACCACGCTGACCCTGAGTCGAGTCATATTTATATTTTATTTTATTCTTTATTCATATTACTCCTGGATCTCAGACTAGAAGCATCGTGGGAATCAAGCCCATCGTCACAGGAATGAAACACTGACAAGAGAAACCAGCTACACGCCTCCGATCAAAAGTCTGGAGGAAATTAGGTTTTAATCATTTGGAGGGTGAAGATCGAGCCGCTGTGGGAAAAGTCAAGCGTCGTGGTGAAACGACCAACAGGCGGCTCGAGTCAGCTTCACTTTACTGACGATAAAACGCCACGCACTTTTCGTTTTGCTGCTGACTCTCTGAGATTTGTTAGGAGCTCAAAGCCAATTTGACGGACGAGCTCATGATGATCGTCTTTGGAAGCATGACTTTGAGGACATCACTTTCTGATTTTGGTGACAAATAAAGCCAAAGCACATAAGTAAAGTATATAATATTTACTTTATATACGAAGTGAACCAACAATGAAAATCATTATTGGCAGCCCAGTGAGAGACAATATTCTTGTTTTGAGCAAACCTCAATACTTTTCTGATTTTCCTGTCCTTTGTGGCAACTCTGATCTTTATGTGTGAGGATTAAATTTGTCGGATTAGTCAAAGAAACAGCCGGCAGTGACATGTTACTACGCTTCACTGAGGAGGAGGAGCCGAGGAACAAGCTGTGCATTCGACCCGACACGTTTTGTCTTGTTTTCAGAGTTACAGAGCGTTTCAGACCCTGAACGCAGCGCAAAAACACGACGCAGTCACAAATCAAAACCTCTGACAGCCTCCATCACATGATCCACCACGATCCAACATCCACCAGCAGGAACAAAACTCTGTTATATTCACAGAAAAGCCACTGATTTATGTTTTTTTTTTTTTTTATGGTTGTCCTCCTGTACCTTACATCAGCTTGACTACCTGCTATAGAGAACTACAAATTTATGTCTTAATGATTGATTTCATATTTCACACTTTCAAAGTAGCTACCTGAACCAGCGCTCATTAACATTTTCAGAAAAGCACTAAATTTAACTTTTGTGCCCTTCAAAAACCCTGTGACCAAAATTTTAGACTGGTTTGATACTACTTGTAATTAACATAATAACATGTACTATGGAGCCTTCCAGATGCACCGTGTCAGCCTAAATTATCATGGCCATTTTAAAAAAAAAAAAAAATGAATTTAAATTTCAGAAAAGCAATATTTCATTGTTTAACTAACTTATTCTATTCTAACATAATGAGGTATATAATGTATGTCTTTAACATTTAAGCCAGTGTTATAAAAGCAGGTGCACTATGAACTCAAATAAAACCAAGTGTAAGTTTAATTACAGCACTTCACATTAATTTACATCCACTTGATTGTTCCTGCTATAAGGAGAGCTATGAATTTATGTCTTTGTGACTGATATGACTGCTTAAAAAAGGTAAAGTGTGTAAACAACAATCACTAATCCTTTCAGAAAAGCAGCAATTTTAACTTTCGAGTTACCTTTAAAACTGATCTGATGGCTTATTTCTTACACAACCTATCTAAATGTAATGTAACGAGGCAAGCTACATAATGTCATTATGAATTAAATCAAAAATTGGGTAAACTTTGAACTCAAATATAACCAAAAGTAAGCAAATTAGAGGAAAGTGACTTGTTTACGACTTGCTGCCCTTAATTTACATCAGCTTGATTCTATTTATGTCCTTAAGATCAAAATCATCCTTTAAAATGGTAACAAACCTGAAAGAGTGTAAACAACAATCACCAACATCCTCAGAAAACCACTAAATTTAGCTTTTATCCACTTAAAAAAAAAAAAAAAACATAACCTAAATTTCAGACTGGTGTGACAGCCTGCTTCTCATACACATTATATTTTCCTGTAATATAATATAATAATAATAATTTTAAAAAAAAGGGTAGACTATGAACTAAAATAAAACCAAGTGTAAGTTTAATTACAGCACTGCATATTAATGTACATCTGCTTGATTCTTCCTGCTATAACTATGAATTTATATCCCTAAAACTGATAAGACGATTAGAAAAAGTAAAGAGTGTAAACAACCACTAACATCCTCAGAAAACCACTAAATTCAACTTTTATCCTCTTGAAAAAAAAAATAATAATAATTTCAGACTGATATAAAAGCCTGCTTCTCATAAAACATATTTTACTGTAATATAATATAATAAAAAAGCTAAACTATGAAGTCAAACATCACCAAAAGTAAGTTGTAGCTAGGAAGGAAGGAAGTGAGGAAAATCACTGGCTCAGGACTTGCTCTCCTCAGTTGCAGCACATTAACTTTATTAATTTACTTCAGTTTAAACTTTAATCATTTGTTATGTGTTATGTTGTGAATTTCAGGCATATTTAAAGTCCGTGTCAGCCTGATAAAAGGTGGAAAGCTGTTTCTCTGTGCCCGGAGCGCCGGTCTGTCACAGGGGAAGCTAACGGCTAGCAGTTAGCATGCTGCTGGTTATTTATGAATGGCTGCCTTGCTCGTCGGCACAAAAGCCGCTCACCCGTCGCTCCGCCCCACGTTTTCACCCGGAAATCCTCGAGCGTCTTCGGGTACGCGTCAAACTGCTTCAGCTTATTTAACGTGTCCATTTTTCAAACCAGGAAAAAATCGTTAAATCGCAACCCTGCCACCGCTGCTGCCGAGCGACTCCAGCCCAGACACACATCAGTCCTGCCGTTTCACTTCCGGGACACACGGGGCCACGGGCCGCCGGGCCAATCAGCGGCCGCCGCGAAATCAGGATGGAGGAAGCGCTTTCGTTCTGGTGTTTTTATTGGTGGATGAAGTGAGGGCGGAAGTGAGGGGCGGAGGAGGCGAGTTTTTTTTTTTTTCCATAATAATTCCAGAATTATGCGCACATTTATGAACAAACAAGCACTCGCAGAGGACGCATGCAAACACTGAATCACACTCTAAATTAATAAACAAAAGAAAAAATAAAGAAATAAAAAAGAGGGTTTATACACTAAACTATACGAAATACACGGCACAGAGACAAAAAATACATAGGAGCAACAGAAAAAGAAGCATAACTCAAAGCAAAAAAAATCGGGATACGTCCTTACATATATTTCTTGCGATTTTGCAAGAACCTATTTTTAGGAGTGATTAAAAAAGTATAATCTTTAATACACCAAACTAAGGAAGGGTTATTTTTCCAATTAAAACAATGAATATGATTTTTACCCATAAGAGTAACCATATTAATCGAATCTGAAACTGAAGCACAAAGATTATCTGTGTAAAAAATACGTATACGTGTGGAACATCAAAATTTGGGATTTTTCCATAGACAAATTCCCACAGACACACTCCAACATCCGGCAGAAAACCTTCCCAGGAGAGTGGAAGCTGTTCTCGCTGCAAAGGGGGACCAACTCTGCCTCTGGATTTAGAATGGGAGGTCAGAAAAGCTCCAGGAGGTGGTTCAGTACTTTTGTCTGTATAGTGTGTGACAGCCTCCACTCCAGCTGCTGGAGTTTATACACCTGTGGCAACGAGACTGAATGAAATACCTGAATTCAGTGATTAAGAGCTGTGGCTCAGTACTTTTGTCCAGAGAGTGTGTTTATGGAAAGAAACCAGCTCTTCAGAGTGATAGTCCTGCAGCTCAGAGCACAAAGTAAAGCCGGATTATCGCCTCATCTTTACTGACTGTTCACTGGAAAAACGTCCATAATTTGTCCATTTACGATCGTCCAATTTCATATGTCTCTTGAGAGCCTGAGCAAATCTGTACTCTGTAGTGGATCATGTGCTTTAAAGAGTAACTCAACACCAAATCACACGGGGCAGAAAACCTTTGCTGCACTGCCCTCTAGGGGTTGAAAGTTTCAGTCCTGCTGCACTTCTGGCAGGTACGTTCAACAGAGCACCTGCAGCTACATCACTGACTGGGTGTGACCAGGGCTGCAACGTGCATGAACCTTTTCAACCCCTAGAGGGCAGTGCAGCAGAAATGTAATGCTGGTCATGAGTCAGTCCTTACAGTGTGGCTAAATCTGAGTTGTTAAATGTATTTAATTCCCTCCACCCCTGGACACAGGTGTGTGCGTCCCACATTTTCTAGCATCGAGGCTTCAAGTTTTAAGACACAGCACAGGAATGCAACACCATTTCAGCGTCTTAAAGTCCCAGATGTCAGACTTCATTACTGATGAATGAAAGCATCAACGTTCTGACAAAATAATCATCTAAGGGCTGAAATCCCTGATCTGGGTCGTTACCAAAATATAATCCACCCATTTTTCTGACCAATCTGTGGGCAATTGGAGATAATTTGCACCATGAACAGACACCAGTCAATTTGTTTCAGGACAAATTTCTTCATTCTCGTAGAAATACTTGACATAAAATTCTAAAAAATAATCAGATTCATCTTCATGTTTTTTCATATCCGTGTCAAGTTTCACAACTTCCGTCGATCAATAAACTGAATTCATAATTGTCAAGTTTTTGTTCAGTACACCAGTTTATTAAATATTTACACGACAAAGTGTAGATGCAGATTCTACTTCAAGTCAGGCAGATACATCAGACTGGCATGGTAACGAGCAAGGACGTCGGTGAATCAACTTCATTTCCTCTCCCTCCTCTGAGTGTCCAAACAAAACGCCGAGACAGAAAGGTTCCTTTAAGATAATTTATTTTGTACAGTAAAACAGAGGTTTAAAGGTTGCATTTGATCCACTGAGGCCCCCGGTGTGTTAAGGATGGAGTCACGCACACGTTCCATTTCTCAGCGCTCAAATGGTTACTCGGTATCTCATAAAGATGGACAATCAATGATCGATCAATCAGCTGAGAGCATGTGGCCCACCCCGGATGTCAGGATGTGAATCGACAGCAGCCGCAACTTTGGGGCGGGTGCGTTCAACAACGCCACATCTCTCCGCAACAAAACAACGAAAACTTACAAGACAGTATTCCAGGTACAGGAAATTTATCTCACACAAGTCGTTCTACCATGCCGACAACTAAAAAAAGGCATTTTTCTGTAGGAATAAACAGTTTAATGTATATATATTTATACTCTGTCTCTACCCCCTCTCAGAAAGGCATGTGTGTTGTTTTTGTGTCCGTTTGAACGTTGTGGAGCGAGGAAATGCTGTGAGGTTGTTGAACGCAGCCTCCTCTGTGTGGTCAGGGAGGTCGGGGTGCGCTCGTTTCCGTTTACTTGGGGGGCCGGTAGGCGATCTTCCTGCTCTTCAGCACAGACCACCTGTGTCTTTTCATGTAGTAGACCAGGGGGATGAGAATGGCCGAGCCCATCAGCATCTGAGAGAGAGAGAGAGAGTTTTAGTTATGATGCTTTTATGCTAAACACCAGCTGTGTTTCCATAAAACATTCAATTTAATCAAGAGTGAACAATTTAACCAACCAAAATTTAGTTGCCTTTACATATCTTCTGTACAACTGAATAATGAGTGAAATAATGCCATTTTCCACTCAGGAATGTCTGGACTTCTTCAACTGTGCACCTGCTCTTTTTTTTTTTTTTTTTTTTTTTTTTTGTTTTGGCACGGGACAGCGACAGTGGAGAGAAACAGGACGACACACATCGAAGCGCCTGGGCTGCACATCAAACCCAGACTGCAGCAACAAGGACAAGCTGAGTTTTTCACTTGTATTGACTGTTAAGACCTCTACTTAGTAATAATAATAGTAAACGTCATTTATATACTACTATTATAAAGTGCTGTACCTACATAAAACAGGGTTAACTAATGGAAGACACGGGAAAGACAATGTGTCCGTTAAAGCAAGTGTTAGGAATGTAAAAACAATGAAATGAAAACAAACAAAAATAAAAGCATCAGATTGAAGAATTAAAAGCAGATTTATACAAATGTGTTTTGAGGAGTGATTTAAAACGGGGCACTGGTTCAGAGTCTGATCTCCTCCGGCAGGCCCTTCCAAAGTCTGGAGGCTCCGACAGCAAACGCAAAGTCACCTTTAGTTTTTTTTTTAGCTGTGACTTTGGAACAGATGACCGAGTTTATGGTCATGAGGGGACAGCAGCTCGATTTTAGCAGTCTCCAAACAGGAGAGGATCTTACAAGTGATGAAAAGGATTTTAAAAATCAGTTGTAAAAGACACAGGTTGCCAACGTAGATAAGCTACGATAGGCGTAATACGGTCACATTACTTGGGTGGATGCTGGGCGGAGCTTAGTCCAAGATGAGGTCAGCTGAATAAAATGCTTTTGACAGCCAGCTCCCAGGGTGCTGTGTGTCTGTTCACTTCCCCTCCTTCACATTCGCTCATGCCTGAAGTGTGTTTTTCTGTCCATGTGGGGTTTCCCTCACGTACATTTGCATGTATTGGAATTATTAATTTTCTGTCTCTATTCATACGTATATAGATATTTATTGTGTGTGCGCATGTGTGTAATGTTATCTGTGCTCTGACCTTCAGTCCTGTGTATTTATACGTGTGTGTGATACGTGTGTGTGTGGGTGGTGTCCTACCTTCAGTCCCATGCGTTTGCGCTGGTCGTGCTCTGGCTCAGCCGCCCACCTCAGGAAGGTGCACACATCCTTAGCAACCTGGCTCATGGTGGCAGGGGTTCCTATGGCAACACACAGACACACACACAAACCGTCAGCATGGTCACTGGAACGTTCCACATCGCAGCAATTCCATTTACTGCCACAAGAGGGAGACAAATCATATAGGGCTCGAAAGTAGCAAATCATGCAAGGTTAAAAAAAAAAAAACCTGATGTGTGAGTGTAATATAAAACTCTTTCATGGATATTGTCCAGTACCAAAATTGTTTATTAATTTCCATAAAAAGTAAACTGCTTAAAATACACCAATTCACAGACTCTGAATGGCTAAACACAAAAAAGGAGGAGGAGCAGGAAAATATAAGGAGTGCAGATCGCAGTGCAGGAAATGGGAAACATCCGCTGGCACCTGCTTCCACCCAAAGTCCAGCGCACCACCTCCACCCCCCACCCACACACCTTTTTGTAACAGATTTGCATGATCCAGGTGGGTCACATTTTTAGTTTGAAAAATACACCTGCAATTAATCTGGACGAATCACATCCTAATGCTGAGGATTTGGTGGCCCAGCACAGTCAGCTGCAGCTTGGATGATTTACTAAATCGGGTAAGCTTCACTTAAATGAGCCACTCATCCACCCAAATATATGAATAATTAGTTTACAGAGGCTTAAAGCTTCACACAGCAGCAGATGTGGCACTGTGTGTGCCGCCAAAATGATGTTAACTGCTGCCAAACGACGGCTCCGCTGGACTTGAACACAACTTTGTGCACCACCGGAAATTTCAAACAGCGCAGCCCCTCATCAAGCGCTGGCCACACAAACAGGAACAGATTCAGGTGTGGCTGTTTTTTCTTGTGATGGGCTGAACTTTTCTTCAGTGGCACCAGAGCAGGCGCCCAAAAAGCACAGAGAAAAAAAAAAAGCAAGCAAAAGACAATCTGAAATCCTATTTGAGCGACCAGAGCATCCAGGCTGAGATGCACCCGCAGAAATCCAACTGGACTCGCATTTCAAATCACCTCCAAAAGTGGCTTGGATTTGATTTGCAAAAAAAATAGATCGCATTCTGTGTTGTTGTTTTTTTTTTTTTGCCATGCAGCCTTTTAAAATCAGTCTGGATATGCCAAAAGAATGGATTTGGGCTAACAGTCAAAAGAAGGCCTCAGTTTTTCACACCAAATACAGCTCTGCTATTCTGCTGAGAGGGAAAAGACCTTGGCTAGCACACAGTAAGCTCAAGTTGTGATGTTCTCTGTTACTGTTAAATCACAGTGGTGCATTTTTCACAAGGATTTTTTATGTTTGATTTATAATTCAGATGCCTCGTTATGGGGTGTGTATGACTTGGAACAGTGTGTTCAATAAACACTTGCTTTCTCTTTTACTGCATAAGGAGGAGGAGTAACAGCTTATTACATCTAACATTTATTCCACCTGCTAGTTGTTGATTGGTGAGTCTGAACTGTGATCCTCACACAGACAAACACACACACACACACACACACACACACACACACACACTTACCATCTTCGAACTCCAGCACTTCGTTGTAGATGGGCGGGGCCATGCCGATGGCCTGGCCGGGGAAGTATGGGTTGTAGTAGAGTCCCTCTCTCACTGTGACTCCTGCGGGAGGCTCGCAGTATCCCGTCAGCAGGCTGAACACGTAATCCTCACCGCCGTGTCTGAGGGAGAGAGGAGGAGGAGAGACTGTAAGATACACTTTGAAACAAATCCACCTCATCACACTGCTCATTTTTACTGAGAACGTTACTGAATGGATCTGCAGACACAAAACAACGAGCTAGTTCAGCTGCTCTGCCTCACTAGCTGCTGCTCACACATGTAACTGACAGACAATCTTATACGTCCCTTCATGACAGCAGATTTACGACAACTAAAAAGCCTCTGTCAGTCATTAAATTCTCGTTATTTCCCTCTGAGCCAAACAGAACTCCATGTCTTATTGGGAATCCCAGTTGAGTTTTGGGTAAGATGCTCCCATAGGGGTTAAGGTTAGGGTTTTGGTCGAGCAGGGGCGGACACAGCTGTAAAATCAAAGCTGTTTTGGCAAATGGACAATTGGCAAAAATGTCAAACCATCAGTGAGTTTTTCAAGGGAAGCTTCAGCAGCTATGATATAGCTGGTCATGAGTCAAGCCTGATCGGTTGATCACCCAAACGATCAGGCTTAAGGTCAGGGTGATTACAGAGTGTGTCGCTGAGGTCCTGCTCTGCCTGACCGCTGGGGGAGGCTCAGTCTCTGCCTGAAGGCTCTCCTGTTGTAGTCTAGTCTCTGCTGGGGTTTTTTTTTTTTTTTTATCTCCCTCAGTTTCTCTCTTCCTCAGATTCTTCTTCACCTTCAGTCTTGACTGTGTTGTTGTCTGAGTTACTGCCTCACTCTCCTGTGTGTATGAGTGGCTGCTGTTGTCTCCTATCTTTAGGTCAACAGTCTGGCTCTGACTTTGTGCCCTGCTGTCCCTGCTCCTGCTCCTCCTGCACCTTCACAGGCATTAGCTTTGTTTCACATTCTCACCTCCTTGTCTTCTTGCTTCCCTAAGTCTTGGTACCTCGCTTGTAGTGTTGTGGGCCAGAAAAGCCCTTTGAGACTGTAAACAGTGATTTGAGGCTCTAAATAACCTTGAACTTGTATCTTCCACTGCTGCTGATTTGGCTGAAATTTAAGTTGACATTAGTAAAAATGCTCTGCTGTTGCCATGAAGGTTTAACGATGAGTACAACCGCAACGATGACGGCATCGCATTAAGTATAAACTAAAGGTCATCGCGGCTGACCTTTAAATGTGATTATCGCCGGTGGCAGCCACCACAAATCACCAGACTATAAACTAACCTCAACTCAGGTCAGACTGTCTATGTGTTTTGTTGATTTTTTTTTTTTTTTTTAAATTGCTATTGTGCATGTGTTACCTGGCATTGACGATGTAGCTGAGGTCTGGAGGCAGCGCTCCGTTGTTGGCGACTCGGGCGGCCTCGGGGTTCGGGTATGGCTTGGGGAAATAGTCGGACAGCTTCCCGGGCCGGGTGAACATCTCGCCGCTCTCATCAGGACCGTCCACAACCTCAATCTGTGCACAACACGGGACAAACCTTTGGTTACAAGGGGAAGCTCTGCTGTTTCAGAGAGACTGTCAAAGGCACTGGTTATCATCCATCAGTATAAATCCATAAACCAATTATATGGTTCCATGCTGAGCGCGCTGCCCCAGTAGATGATTGACTACATTAAAAACAAACATTAATGAGAGTACCACTGGACAAAGAGAGATGTATTTTTACGACCTAAGAAAATTGTATTTACAACTTTTTAATATCTTTTGAGGCCTTAAATTTAAGACTTTTTAAGGATCCATTTGAACCATGTGTTAGGGTTAGCCAATCAGAGGCAGAGCAGGGGCGGGTCTTTGCAGAATGCAGGTGGGAAAAAATAACCCTGCCATCCCACTGTCGCTCTCCTGTCTGATCTTTTTGCCGTTCATCTGTAAGATTTGTTTTGGTCTGGTCGTTTCCTTTCAGTTTGGTGATTTAATTGACTGTTTGCAGATTAATTACTTTATTTGTGTGATCTTCCTGTTTTGTCTGAACCTGTAGTCGGTTTGTGACAATATGAATAAACTTCTCTCTCTCTGTCTCACCTCCTCAGCGATGGCCTTGACCTCGGCCTCTGTGTGCGACACTCCCACCAGGTTTCTGAAGGCCAGGTACTCCATACTGTGGCAGGCTGAGCACACCTGCTTATACACCTGGTAACCACGACGGACACTGCAGGGCAGAGACACACACTTATAAATGGACTTAAACTCAAATCCCAGCTCACTTTAACATAAACTCACAAGAGCACGGTTTATACTAAAAGTTTCCAAGATTGAGCCGGCAGAAAAAGTCCCAACTTGGACATAATTTAGCCCAATCCCCTTGTAGGTGCTGGGTCTTCATTACAAAATCACTGCTGATGTTTGTTATTTAAACTGAAGGCTGTTTTATGGTTGTAAGGTGAGTCTGGTGATCACAGTGATGTTCAAAAGACAGAAAGACATGCTGTCTGACGGTGTGTTGCACCTGTCCAGTCATTGCAAGGTTGGAGCTGCCATTATTTATTGTAATCATGTTTTGTTTGTTTGTTTAATATTACTGGTTAAAAGCAATTGTTGGCAGTAAAGAAATGGATGGGTTTGAAGAGAGACTGATCAATACTGGAAATCTCACCTTTACAATGCTTTCAAAGTCAGAAATATATCAACAACAAAAAAATAAAATACAGTTAACTCCTGGGGAACACTGTGTTCCCGCAGCTCATCCCCTCTCAAGGTAATTAAAAACTATCGTAAAACTATTGTACAAGCCGGAGGCCATCTTTGCTAAATGCAGATGTAGCTGGCTGGTTACCATGGAGACAACAGCGGTTGCTACAGACGCCTTCAGTGTTGTCCAACACTTTTTGCAAGGCATCCTTTGATGCTTCCTATAACCATAAAGTAGCCTTGAGGTGTGTACGTTGGTGGGTCGTGTGTGTGTGTGTGTGTGTGTGTGTGTGTGTGTGTCACACCTGGCGTGGTCCAGGGCAGACAGGGGTCCAGCGTGGCTCCAGGGGAAGTGAGGTGGGTGAAGCTCCAGGTCTGAGGCTTTGACGGACTGATGCAGCATCAGGGCAAGCCCCGCCCCTCCAGCTGTGACCACGCCCAGCGTTGTCAGGGCAACCTTCTTGTTGCGTGGCAGGCTGGCGAAGGACATGTTGGCCTGAGGAGGAGAGACATGACGACAATGTGATATTTAGAGCAGGCGTTGTTGCATTTCTCTCTTCTGCTCGATGTAGGTTCTACATTACGTTATTTTAATGATCCAACAAGCAGTTTCTCATAGATTTAAATTGGCAGATTTAAAATAATAACTCAGAAAGTAGCCTAAAGTACTCATGTGCCAACTCAAGTCATACTGACATTAGTAAAAAATAACCCAGCCCCTGTGAAGGCCTCATGTGAACGAACGCGACCTGCTACTTGATATGAGTCTGACAGCCCCGAGTTAGAGATGCACTGAGTGTTTATAGCAGTGTAGTAATCAAAGTATTCATTTACCAAAGGAAAATTAAGTGACTGTACTTCTGATAATGGTACCAGAGAAATCAAACAATCATTTTGGTGATTTATAAACTAAAAACCCCAAGCATCTAATGTCAGCTTCACTTCTCTATGCTAGGATTTCTCTTCCTTTTCTCTGTTAATCTCAACATCAATTTAATATTTTGGGCTTTTTTTTTTTCAGCTGCTGCTCAGACTAAGAGAGACATCTGAAGACTTCACTTCGGGCTCTGATCACATCCTATCTGACCTGGGCTTTATTCTTCACTCTTTACACACTAGGCGGTTATCAGGTTTATCCAAAAAACACACAGAATGAGTCAGTTTATCAAAGTAATCATCAATATATAATAAAAAAAAATGACCACAATCATTAGCTGCAGCCCCAACCTACATTTAACAGTACTCCAAACAGGTAAGCTGGCCCTTTCATATGAAAATATAGATTCACTACTTGGTCGATTCAAAATATATCAAGTGAATCTAAAGGTTAACTGGAGAGACCGGCTGAATGTGTGGATAATGTGTGTTGGGCCTCCCAGTGCATCGTCACATCTCTGTTAACATATACACTGCAGTCGCTGTTATGAAACTGCCCTTCCATCAGAGCTTTTGTAACCGAGGACCAGGCCTCACGTGACGGAGGCCTTCAGCCGGGCACCTACAGCATCACTGTATCACCACACACACAACATAGGCTAAAGGCATTAAAACCACGCAGGGAGAACGCATCATTAGCTGTGTTGTGCTTTAGTTCCATTCAATCTTTGAAACGGCAAAATTTTACTTTCAAGATTGTTATTTAACTCACACAAATTAAATGTGCTGCAAGCGTTCATTAATATAATTTCTTGTTTCCATGCTGTTTTAATCAGTCCACCTCCCATCACAGGTGTGTTCACAGGACAGAGCAGCACAACAGTCAGTAGCTCCACAGAAAACACCAAACCTCAGCCACAGATGTAAAATTGGCCACTACACTCCGGTGTTTGACATGCAACAGTCTACACACTTATCTACTGCTGAA
This sequence comes from Myripristis murdjan, assembly GCF_902150065.1. NCBI lineage: Eukaryota > Metazoa > Chordata > Actinopteri > Holocentriformes > Holocentridae > Myripristis > Myripristis murdjan. The sequence goes on from NC_043984.1 coordinate 33,565,154, forward strand.
ACAATTAGTCCATCAATAGATTAGCTGATCAGAGGAAAACTAATCAATCATAATTTGGATAAGCAGTTATGGATTCATAACTGATCAAGACAATATACCAAATAATTGCTGGTTACAGCTTGATAAACGCTAAAATTTGCTTGCTTTGCTCCATTTTATCTTGTTACTGTTTTGTTTTTCTCTTCTGTTCATTTTTGTTATTTTCCTGGCCAGACTAAGTAAGCCATTTTAAAATACTGCTTTTGGCTCTAGTAACTTGAAATGGACATCTGCCATCATTTTATTGCCTGAAATATTAGTCAGTTAATCATAAAATAAAGATCAATGGTTAGGCTGCACGATATGGACAAAATTTCACACCCTGACATTTATGCCAAATATCTCAGTAGTGGTAAAATATACAATATAACTTGAGGTTCACACTTGCGAGTGTGTTGCAACAGTGAAAATTATGCATTATTCAAAAAACTTCATAATAATAATACCAACTAGATGTAGAAAATACAGTTACTTCACAACATATTTCATTGATCGAACTGGCCAATCAGTTTTACACTAATGATATTCATAACCTTTCATTTTATATCGACTATGTCGTTCCCTTCTGAGATATGAATATCACGCAGGTTGACCGATATGATAACAATATATCGTTCGGCCCTAATCAATAGATTAAATGACAGTGAAAATAATCTTTAGTTGCAGCCCTTCACTGCAGCTGACCTTATCTCCAGCTTCGCACACACACTGACCACTGTAAACCTTAAAGTGTGTTTGAGCTTCATTAGGCGTCATCAAAAAATCTGGGGGTTTTATATAAATCTACTGACACTTACACGGCTGTAAATTAATTTCTGGGTAAAAAGTAAAAGCTCAGAGGGACAACACTTTTATACACCCATGCTCACGGTTTTTTCTGTTCTTTCTTTTTGCACACTGGCTTGTACTTAGATCTTATTCTTTATTATTATTATTATTATTATTATTATTATTTTTTTATCTTTTTTTATTTTTATTTAATCTGTAATCTGTGGATACTGCTGAAAAACTGCGAATTTCCTGCGGGATGAATAAAGTATCTATCTATCTATCTATCTATCTATCACTGGCTCAGATCGACCGGAAGTCCCCTCAGTCCTTGAAAAGCTAACTCGTTAGCTCGCTCGTTAGCCAGGTAATTTGACATTTGAACAGAATTAAACCACTAAAATCAAACGACACTGCCAAAGCCTGTAATACTTACGGTCACAATACTTTTGCCTTTAAACGGAGTTGTAAATGCAGCCCTGCTTCTTTGAAACACAAGCCGAGACAGAAGCTAAAATGCTGGCTAACCTCTTCATCCTCCAGCCGGGCGCCGTGACATCATGAGTTAGCTAACGGCTAGCGAGCGACTGTTAGCCGGCGAGCTAAACCGACCTGAGTCCCTTGAGGCTTTACGGTACATTTTGGGACGTCTGTGCTGCTCTACACGGATTTTTAACACCGCCGCCATTTCTCCATTTTAGGCATAAACAGGCATGAGATTATAATGTTTCGGCCGCAAGAAGCACCTTAAAAACGGTGAAGCATCGTGAGTGACCTTGTCCTGACAGCCGCCGCGGCTAACCAGGCTAACCGGCTGCCAGGACACCACACAGCGGGCCTTTTCTGCGACAAACTCCGTGTTTAAGACAAAAATCCTGAATGGTGAAATAAATCAGATATGTGTGGGCCTACCTTGGGGGCGGTGATGGTTTTCGGCGTGCTCAGGAGAGCTCTCCCACTCCCCGAGAGCACCACGACTCGTAGCGCCGCCATCTTCTTCTCTGCGGATCTGAAAGGCTGGAAGGAGAGGAGCTGCCCGGAGGAGCGTCAAGCGCCACGCGATGAGAAACACTGCTTCCGGTCGGCGCTTTCAAAATAAATACGGCCAAACCCCCTGTGCGTAACCGGTACCGCGTACAACTCACCAGGCGAAATTTCAAAATAAAGTCCTCACTGGTGTACGTACAGTAGATAGATAGATAGATAGATAGATAGATAGATAGATAGATAGATAGATAGATAGACGGACACCTGTGTATTCCTGCACTTGACATTTTGCTCCTGTCTCTGTACATTGACATTCTTACTGCACATATATACAGAACACACATCTTTAAATACACTAACAATCATTAAAAAAGATTGCAGTGATTGTTTAGTTCTCATGTATTTGCATTATTTGCATGTACATTGTGCTTATTTTTTAAATTGCAAGTCTATTTTTTTTTTTTTTTTTTTTTTTTGCATTTTCCCCTATTATTGTTATTATTTTTAATTTACCTGTATAAATATATGCATATTCATAATGTAAATTTTTAATCATAATTTTGAGTATAATTTCTTGGTTCAGCCTTAAGGAAAACGTTTTATACATAACTCAACTAATGCAATATTTTGTAACCTCCACTGCTCTACTTATTTTGGTTGTTCTTATTGTGATATTGTGACATTTGCTTTTACCTTTTATTCTTTTACTTTTTATTCTTCTATTGTAACTGTTGCACTTTGAGATCATTTATTTGATGTAAAGTGCGTTATAAATTAAACTTATTATTATTATTATGCAATGTTTTGGGAATAACAAAAGTACCTAAGTACATACAAAAATACCTTACAGTCAAATCTGAAGATTAAAGATTAAAATTCTGTCCACAGTTATTCATGCAAAATGTTATTTGGAATAACACTCCACAATTCTGTTGTGATAAAATAGTATTTACTCTCTTTTTGTCACAGGCCAGAAAAACTGTCATGTGAGCTTCTTCTACTTGGAGTTCGCTCCACATCACTATTAGACAGACTAAAATAATATTTTCTTTTCAAAACGTTACTAAGGTTACTAAAACACAAGCTGATAGTATAAGCAGGAGTGCGCGAGACCTGTTTTCTCATTATTTTGAAGGTCACTCATGCACTTCCGCTTTTAGCCCGCCTGGCATTTTAACTTTACAAAAGCAAACTTACACAACCTGCTTTTACACAACATTTTCTCTTTTGTTTAGTAACATATTACAAAAGAAAAAGAAAGATTGTCTCTTAATAGTGTCGGGCAGAACATTATATATTTATTGGACCTCGGTTTGTATGAAATAAATCCATAAGCGGTGATTTATTTTGTTTGTTTGTTTAATATAAGTCTCCCTCCAGCGGCTTCTTGCTCTTTCTTCATACCGTTTGACCCACATTTGTAAAAGCTGCTGCTCTGCACCAACATGACCTTGGTTATGAGTCCTTGTTCCATATTAATATGAGCTGAAGGCCGCAGTCTCTCTCATGGCCTCACTCTCCTTAAAAAACAACATGATGGAAGAAAAACAGAGAAATACAGCTTTTTTTTTCTCACTGCGTCTTCAGCTGCTGCCCTCAGACACTGCTGCAGAAAAAAACCTTTTTAATTTAATGTGGTGATTTTCAAAATGTTAGTGCAGTTTTATATGATATATTGTTATCATATCATTATCTAGATATGAACATGCAGGATGTTAATATCTCTAATGATATGAACGATATCAAATTTACAGTTAGGGGCTAGCCCAAGACTCTGATTGATCTGTTCTGATCAAATATATGTATATATATATAAACATATATATAAACACACACACACACACACACACACACACACATATATATATACATACATGTATATATATATATACATATATATATATATATATATATATACATACATGTATATATATATATATATATATATATATATATATATATATATATATATATAAACATATATATGAACACACACACACACACACACACACACACACATATATATATATATATATATATATATACCTCACATATATATTTGTGAGGTAACTGCATTTTCTACATGCTATGAAAATCTCCGTTTTTTTCTCATAAATTTGTGGGGATTTTTTTCCCATACATTTACGAATTTAATCTCAGAATTTCTGATTTCTGCCTCGCAAATTTGTGACCTTAAATCTCTGAATTTTCAAGTTTTTTCTCTTAAATTTGTGAGCTTTTTTTTTTCTCGTAAATTTACGCCTTTAATCACAAGTTACAACTTACATCACAAGTTTTTTTTTCTTCAGAAAACTTCACCAGAATATTTCCCCTCCCCCTCCTCTGGCTCTTTAACTTTTTTTCTCCCTGCAGTGGCTCTGACACGCTGTCGTAACATCCAGTTGTTTTTATTATGCTTTTTTTTTTTTTGTAGTTTTTGTTTTGTTTTTTTGAAGAAGGCTCAGTTTTCACTGTTACACTTCACAAACTGTTGAAGCCTCGTGTCTAAGCAGAGCTTACAGCAAAACGTTTTATATTAATTCTTTTTTAAAATTACTTTAATTTTGACATGAACACTGACTGATTTGTTCTGCTCAATAACACATTTTGTGAAGTAATAGCATTTCTTTAGTCCATTTGGTATTATGCTGTTTGATTTTGTTTAGAAGAATACTTAATCTTAATGCTTAATTTGTATTTGTGTTAATTATGGAATTGTCTGGAGGTCAAACCTGTCAAATAAATTCAAAGTGGTGAGATTTAAAAAAATCATGTTAAAATAATCAAGCAGGGCCGGCTTTTGGCATAGGCGGTATAGGCAGTTGCCTAGGGCGCCATCTGCTGGAAGGGCACAAGGGAGTAATTTTGTCTAGACTAGAGCGCCAACATAGGTAGAGCTGGCACTGTAATCGAGCGTAAATATTTTTGTGTTGAGTGAATTAAGTTTTTGAAACTTGTTTAGATTCAGTGGATTTCTGTAAAAAAAAAAAAATGCCTGAAAAAAGGTGAATAGCAAATAAATAAATATATAATACTATAACAATCGTGAGATAAAAATCCAGGAAAATTAAAAAAGAAACAAATAAAAAAAAAAAAATAACAAAAAAATAACTGAACATAAATTTAAAAATTGAACCATAAACTATATTAATTACTAAAATCATATATTAAATATCAGATCATCGATGCTGGACTGACATCAGATTTAAATTTAAATTACAGTGAAGTCAAAGCATTCCTTATTATATCTTTATTTTGCTGAGGACAAAACGTTCGCCCCTGGAGGAGCCTGAAGGACCCCCGGGGTACCACGGACCGCACTTTGACACAACAAGCACACCTTTTCAAAATAAGAGTCCTGCTTTAGACAGAGGGAGAACAGCAATCAAACTTGTACAAATCTAAACATGCACGCGCGTGGGCGCAGAGGAGCTTAAGTCTCCAAAGAGGAAACTGAGAAACAGTAAATGAGAGTAAGTGAAAGCTGTTGTACCTCTGAGCTCCAGCAGGTGGAGACGCAGCATCAAAAACTAAAAGATGAAGCTGAGCAGAGCCTCTGTGGAGAGTCAGGAGGATAGATAGATAGATAGATAGATAGATAGATAGATAGATAGATAGATAGATAGATAGATAGATAGACAGATAGATAGATAGATGAGCTTTAAATGAGCTTCTGCAAATGATCTATACAATAGGATATGTATTTAATAGGATAATGTATAACCATGAGGTATAATTTTTAAGTATAACCTCCATGTGGCAGAGACTGTCAGACTCAGTTCAGCCCTGTGAAAAACATTTTATAATATATATACGTACTCAACCATGATCAGTATCAGTATATTGGTTTGGTGGCAGTGGTGTGTGTGTGTGTGTGTGTGTGTGTGTGTGTGTGTTTGTGGTGTGTGGGGTTATAGAAACATGGATAAAACTCCATGACACCCTCCTCATCCTCCACTTGAGGCAGGTAGCAGTCGTCACCATGACAACAGAGTGACACATCACTAGCCTAGCTGTTTCTTCCTCTTCTGTGTTTGTTAAACGCACAGAAGTTGAATGGAGTACAACGGTCTTTCCCATTCAAATCAACAGGATGGGCGGAGCGGCGGTGCCGTTGTGGTCCGACGGCCCGTTGCCCTAAAACACCAACAGTCTGAAAAATTGTCCAGTTGGAGTGAAAACCCATTATTCTGACGGTCCTTTATCGTGAAAACCAACTAAACCATTACTCTGAAAATACGGCCGGCCCTGTCCATGGTGCTGAATCTACGAGGGTTTTGTTCTTTTAATTAACTCTCCTGTTTCTTTCAACTTTATTAACATTTTTCATCAGTTGCGGTAAGTTTGGTTCCACCTCTCGTGCACACACACCTCACGACCGCACAAGAAAATTTTACAGAATTGATTTTTGCTGCAAGATTTGAGTGAAAGTCTGTGTGTCTGATAAGTCCTGAGCATAGCACTGGAATCTGGAGACTTTTTCATAGAGATAGAAGTCATAAAAATATGGACCAATATTTTTTTTTCCCCAATGGATCAGACACAACTGCCATTTTTGGAATATAAGTTGACCATGACGGTTTGGGAGTAAAGTATTCTTCTGTGCAGAATTACCTGCCTGTCTGCTCGTTCAACATGCACCTGATGCAAAATCCCTGCAGAATACACCTTGAAACCTGAATGAAAACTTCAATTATCTGAGAGTAAATCGACAACTATCAACCATCAATCAGAAATGGAAACTGTGATGCAGGAACCAGGAGAACAAACATACAGCCTGCGATCTTCACTGAACACACACACACACACACACACACACACACACACACACACACACAGCTCGATTACGTGACCCTGCCTCTGTGAATCAAATGAACCTGGTTGGGAGCGTAACAGTGGATGGATGTTTGCTGTTTGACAGCAGGCAATAAAATATTCATCAGTCCCAGCGGTGACTCTGCCATCGCCTGTCATGTTTGCTTGACAGGAGGCCTTTTCTCTCACGTTGGCGTGAGCGACGTGCCGTGCATGTCGGCTCCACTGCAGCGACACATTAACACCGCGGCTTCACCGAGAACCAAATGTTGAGGCCGAGCTGAGCTGAGCTGATCCTGCACGGCACAGAGCTACACAGCAGCGGATTTCTCGTTAGGTGACATTAGTTAAAACACTTATGACATTAAGGTTAGGGGTAAGGAACAATACACTCGATATCTCACAGCTGCCCCATCTCCAGTTTCAGTAGTACAGGCGGCTTGTGAGGTGAGTTTTGGAGAGGAAAGGCACTGGTCCACGTCCGTGACTTATCTGCCACGACACTGAAGAGCAAAACGCCTCGACATGTTAACGGTTCCCAGTTTATGGAAACCATGTGGCGCCCCCTGCTGCCTGGGACTGGATGGCAGGAGCTGTCAGACTGGGTCCAGCCTTATGGAGTCACCTGGTCCCCTTAATGTTTACCTGCTGCAGCAGATCAGGGCCTCAGTCCTGTCAGATCAGCTGCAGGTGTTGTGGGGAGTTACTGTGGGGACACCAGCACACTGCTCTGCTGCTGGACGGCTAATGCTGCCTTCAGGGGAACCTGGATCTTAGATAGATATATATACTTTATTGATCTCAACCAGGGAAATTCTGGAAATTGCAAAATGAATATTGTCCCTTTGTCATTATTTCCCATAACAATAATAATGGCAGTAGTAATATTAGTAGTAGTAAAAGCAGTATTAATATTCATTAAATACAGGATACATACTGTAGATTCAGTTTACATACTGTAAATATACAGTAATTTACTTCCCAATCTGTGACCAGTATTTTGTTTTAAATTTACAAGAATACAGTAATGAACTGTACACTTATTTCCAGTAATACACTGCAAACCTGCTTCTACTGTAACTCTACTTTGGTGGCAAAGCTGCTGCCGGTTAATTACTGTAAATTTACACTTAAAATATTTACACTGTGGATGCATTATTCTTTTGGTGTACACTGTGAGGTTTCCTCCTCTTGTGAGTATTCATTTATCCCAAGCAAGGTTATAAAAACTAGACTAAATGAAAACAAACTGATTAAGTATACAGAAAATGTGTTTAGTTTTAGTCTTTGTCAGTTTGGTCGAAGGTGTGTTGTTGAGACCGGGAAGTCGACCTGACTTTGAACTGGAATGCCCTCAGTCTTGTTCCTGACTTGACTGATGTTGTTCAGCGTCTTGTTCTCTCATCTGGACTTCTGCCCAGATATTTGGTCAAGCGCCGCTGAGAAACATCAACAACAACAACAACAACAAAAGAAACCTTCAAACTGCAGAGAACAGAGCAGCCAGATTAATCCCTCACTGTCCAGTGTGTGTGTGAGATGCAGAAAATGAGAGTCATGGTGACCTGTGGGGGCCAAAATAAAACTCTGTCTTCAGCTATTCATGCACAATGTCATTTGGACTTACACTCTGCAATTCTTTTATGATAAAATAGTGTTTACTGGTTTTTGTAACTCTTTTCTAAGGTTATTTTTTGGCAGTTTTGCTTTATTTGACAGTCACAGTAAACAGAGACGGAGAGATGCACTCTGATCCGGTGAGCTATGGGCGCCCTACCTCCTTAATTCTTTTATTATAAAATAGTTTTTACTGTTTTTGTTTGTTTGTTTGTTTGTTTGTTTTGTTTTTTTGTTGTGGACATAAAACTTGTCAAGTGGTGCCAAGTCCAAGAACAAACTGTATGATGAGAACGTTTCTCTGTAGAGCTTCTTCTACTTGGGACACCCCACATCAAAATTAGACAGAATAAAAGTAGATTTTCTTTAAAAAAAAAAAAAAAACTTTACTAAAACAAAAACAGATGAATATCTTATAGCTATTATTGTATTAGAATTTTTTAGTTTTATTTTTTGCTTTTTGACGTCAAGTGTCTGACAATTTCATTTTTGTGTTCATTGCAGGTTACTATTTTACTTTATTTACCAATCTGTACATTTGGCTTTGTTTTGTGTTTTTTTGTGTTGTTGATACAGTTTGTGAGTTTAATTAGTGCTTGTTTTTATTGTTGCTGTTTTTGCGTCACCTTCTTACTCACCAGCTGATCTGAATGTTTTTGTTTTTTTCTCCCCAGTCAGCAGTTTGTATCCATGGTAAATCCAACATGATGTGAATATGCAGTAACACTCAGTAGTTCAGTTCCCTGTGGACTCAGAGTCGTAACACACACACTCAGTAACACCTGTGAGGCGCTGCGGATAAGCATGTCAGTCAAACGGTCTGTGTGTGTGTTGGTGCAGGAGCCCAGTGGGATTCCTGCACAGTGTGTGTGCACTGAATATGTGTGTACATCATCACACGAGACAATTTCATGGGAATCTTATCACCTACGGAAGGTGGAGTGTGTTATTCATGTTTGAGTTGGAGTTTCATGTGAACCATAACGGACAAAGTGAGCATGATGTCAGCCGCCGGTTTCTGATTGGTTGGTTTTTTAAAGCCAAGAGACTCTGATGTGGGAGCCAGAGCACCCAGAGCGAGGCAAAGGGGTGGAGCCAAGGTGGAGTGGGCGGAGGGCAGCAGCTGTAAGCAAACTTCATGGAGCACGTCGGTGTGTTTTCAGGCTTTTTAATAAGCAGTGAGCAGCAGTTCATTCTGCTGCATGGAAACACAAACAAGGTTTCCATAACGGGTTTATGGGATTAAGAGAAAGATGGTTAGAGCAGGTATATTTCATGCACAGGTCACCTGTCAATCACAACTTGAAACGACCTAAAGACATATTTTCCTTATGCAAGATTTAAAAAAAACAAAACAAAACAAAAACAAAATCCAAAAAAAAAAACAGACATATAAGAAGTTAAATTATCTGCTCAGACCAAACCTGTTGTGTAAATTTGTTGTTGTTGTTGTTGTTTTTTGTTTTTGTTTTTGTTTTGTTTTTTGTTTGTTTTTGTTTGTTTTGTTTTGTTTTTGGAGCATAAGCTGCACTGTTGTTGCCTGGAGATGGGCGGGGCTTGTGTTGCTTTGCAGTTGACCACTAGATGGCGACAGAGGAACTGAGTCTGCTTCAAAAGTCACTTTAAGTTCCTTAAGTTTTGGCCACCTGGTGTGCGCATGCACTGGTTTACTTGTGTGTGTGTGTGTGTGTGTGTGTGTGTGTGTGTGTGTGTGTGTGTGTGTGTGTGTGTGAAGTGGTGTCAATTTTCATCGCAGGTAGTCCCAGGAGTCACTCAGCTGTCACATCTCTATCGGTACATCTACCTACTGCAGTCCCACACACACACACACACACACACACACACAATCGTGTGATGACTCGGGGTTCTTCTGGCATTCTTGCACACAGCAGCAGTTTCCCACATCAAGACCCCGTTGCATCATGGGAGCTGATCGATGGCAATGTGATACTGATGATGAACTGAGCCGTCACGCTGGAGGAAGCTGTCGCCTCCAGACCGCAGCGCCGCGGGTCTCAACCTGCGGCCAGCGGACCGTGACCTGTGTCGCGGGGTGATGTTACAGGGTGAAAGGGGAGGAGGAGACGATTAAATGATCGCAATTAAAAAAAAAAAAAAAAAAAATGTTTTCCCAT